>NC_054545.1:2148167-2443167 GCF_017654505.1 Polyodon spathula
CACAGTGAGAGCGCGCTGTTAATCACAGTGAGAACGCGCTGTTAATCACAGTGAGAGCGCGCTGTTAATCACAGTGAGAGCGCGCTGTTAATCACAGTGAGAGCGCGCTGTTAATCACAGTGAGAGCGCGCTGTTAATCACAGTGAGAGCGCGCTGTTAATCACAGTGAGAGCGCGCTGTTAATCACAGTGAGAACATGCTGTTAATCACAGTGAGAGCGCGCTGTTAATCACAGTGAGAACATGCTGTTAATCACAGTGAGAACATGCTGTTAATCACAGTGAGAACATGCTGTTAATCACAGTGAGAACATGCTGTTAATCACAGTGAGAGCGCGCTGTTAATCACAGTGAGAGCGCGCTGTTAATCACAGTGAGAGCGCGCTGTTAATCACAGTGAGAACATGCTGTTAATCACAGTGAGAGCGTGCTGTTAATCACAGTGAGAGCTGCTGTTAATCACAGTGAGAGCGTGCTGTTAATCACAGTGAGAACATGCTGTTAATCACAGTGAGAGCGCGCTGTTAATCACAGTGAGAGCGCGCTGTTAATCACAGTGAGAGCATGCTGTTAATCACAGTGAGAGCGCGCTGTTAATCACAGTGAGAGCATGCTGTTAATCACAGTGAGAGCGCGCTGTTAATCACAGTGAGAGCATGCTGTTAATCACAGTGAGAACATGCTGTTAATCACAGTGAGAGCGCGCTGTTAATCACAGTGAGAGCGCGCTGTTAATCACAGTGAGAACATGCTGTTAATCACAGTGAGAGCGCGCTGTTAATCACAGTGAGAGCGTGCTGTTAATCACAGTGAGAACGTGCTGTTAATCACAGTGAGAGCGTGCTGTTAATCACAGTGAGAGCGTGCTGTTAATCACAGTGAGAGCGTGCTGTTAATCACAGTGAGAGCGCGCTGTTAATCACAGTGAGAGCATGCTGTTAATCACAGTGAGAACATGCTGTTAATCACAGTGAGAGCGCGCTGTTAATCACAGTGAGAGCGCGCTGACAGTGAGAGCGCGCTGTTAATCACAGTGAGAGCATGCTGTTAATCACAGTGAGAGCGCGCTGTTAATCACAGTGAGAGCGTGCTGTTAATCACAGTGAGAGCGTGCTGTTAATCACAGTGAGAGCGTGCTGTTAATCACAGTGAGAGCGCGCTGTTAATCACAGTGAGAGCATGCTGTTAATCACAGTGAGAGCGTGCTGTTAATCACAGTGAGACAGTGAGAACATGCTGTTAATCACAGTGAGAGCGCGCTGTTAATCACAGTGAGAGCGCGCTGTTAATCACAGTGAGAGCATGCTGTTAATCACAGTTGCTGTTAATCACAGTGAGAGCGCGCTGTTAATCACAGTGAGAACGTGCTGTTAATCACAGTGAGAGCGCGCTGTTAATCACAGTGAGAGCGTGCTGTTAATCACAGTGAGAGCGCGCTGTTAATCACAGTGAGAGCGCGCTGTTAATCACAGTGAGAGCGCGCTGTTAATCACAGTGAGAACATGCTGTTAATCACAGTGAGAGCGCGCTGTTAATCACAGTGAGAGCGCGCTGTTAATCACAGTGAGAGCGCGCTGTTAATCACAGTGAGAGCGTGCTGTTAATCACAGTGAGAGCGTGCTGTTAATCACAGTGAGAGCGTGCTGTTAATCACAGTGAGAGCATGCTGTTAATCACAGTGAGAGCGCGCTGTTAATCACAGTGAGAACATGCTGTTAATCACAGTGAGAGCGCGCTGTTAATCACAGTGAGAGCGCGCTGTTAATCACAGTGAGAGCGCGCTGTTAATCACAGTGAGAACATGCTGTTAATCACAGTGAGAACATGCTGTTAATCACAGTGAGAGCGTGCTGTTAATCACAGTGAGAGCGTGCTGTTAATCACAGTGAGAGCATGCTGTTAATCACAGTGAGAACATGCTGTTAATCACAGTGAGAGCGCGCTGTTAATCACAGTGAGAGCGCGCTGTTAATCACAGTGAGAACATGCTGTTAATCACAGTGAGAACATGCTGTTAATCACAGTGAGAGCGCGCTGTTAATCACAGTGAGAGCGCGCTGTTAATCACAGTGAGAGCGCGCTGTTAATCACAGTGAGAGCGCGCTGTTAATCACAGTGAGAGCGCGCTGTTAATCACAGTGAGAGCGCGCTGTTAATCACAGTGAGAACATGCTGTTAATCACAGTGAGAACATGCTGTTAATCACAGTGAGAGCATGCTGTTAATCACAGTGAGAGCGCGCTGTTAATCACAGTGAGAGCGCGCTGTTAATCACAGTGAGAGCGCGCTGTTAATCACAGTGAGAACATGCTGTTAATCACAGTGAGAGCGTGCTGTTAATCACAGTGAGAGCGTGCTGTTAATCACAGTGAGAGCGCGCTGTTAATCACAGTGAGAGCGCGCTGTTAATCACAGTGAGAGCGCGCTGTTAATCACAGTGAGAACATGCTGTTAATCACAGTGAGAGCGCGCTGTTAATCACAGTGAGAGCGTGCTGTTAATCACAGTGAGAGCATGCTGTTAATCACAGTGAGAGCGCGCTGTTAATCACAGTGAGAACTGTTAATCACAGTGCTGTTAATCACAGTGAGAGCATGCTGTTAATCACAGTGAGAGCGCGCTGTTAATCACAGTGAGAGCGCGCTGTTAATCATGGTGAGAGCGTGCTGTTAATCAGTACAGGCTTTTAGTTAACAGAGTGCATCAATCACTATCCTTAATGTGACATAACATTTACAATGCAATCCCGCCTGGTGCTTGCTCTGCACAGGTCTACAGTGCTGCATCTGCTTGGATCCCTATTTCCCAGGTTACTGACTACAAAAAAACTGCTTCTGGAAAGACTCCCCAAGGCTGACTGAGGGGAAGCATATCAGTGTTACACAGGCTGCCATGCACGGAGCTTCTCCGAGGAGTTACTAGAACGAAGATGTGCTTTCGTTAAACGGAAAAAAGGTAAATGACACATTTAATCCTTTCGTTCAGCGGGGAAGTTGGCTATATACATATTTCTCAGTACTGAATGTGATCATTCACAGGGATGCCGCTGCCACTTCGTTCTCAATTTGTACAATCCGTATTAGCATAATCTTGACTTTGTGTCAGTTTTATCTGCACTCTGACAAAGTTCCTTCAACGTGCCGGGATAATGCTGCTTCGTGTATGCTAATCATACAGCACTTCAAACGCAGAAGAGCGGAGAGGGACCCGAGAGGCAGCTCTGCATCGCCCCCCCGTTCCGGCTCAAACTGAAGCGACCTCCAGCACAGGGGGGACGGGGGGGGGGACGGGGGGGTCTCCATGGTTACACAAAGTGCACTTTTTAAACACACACAATTCAAAGTATCCCGGGTCTCGAAGGGTTCGTTCAAACTCTTGCCCTGCGATGTTTACGTTTTTGGAAGAAAATAAAAGTGGGGAAGAAGCTTTCATAGCGCACAAAGAATCCGCGCCGGGTCTGTGTTTCACAGCCACCCTCGACTTGTAAAATGGGCCCCTAAAAACAAGGCTGCCTTTGTATATCGGCCCGTGACGTCAAGAAGTAAGAGTCTGTAAATGAAGTAAGAGATGATTAACTGTGCTCCGGTACCCGAGTCTCCGCCCGCCACGGATCGCTGCACCCCGGGCAGGTAAAGCGCCGTACCTCAGGCGAACAGCCAAGCATCCCTGAGCCCCCCGCCGACACCGTGCCCCCAGCCGCAGCGGATTTCTAAATGTTTACTGTTGTGTCGTCTCGAGAAAATCCGATATAAAAATAAAGGATACAGGGTGTTTTTAAATCTCTGTTTGTGATAACGTTTTTAGTGAATGTTCTTAGTTGTAATGTGAATTTGGATGTAAATTATAGTGTCTGTGTGCGGCTGGATCGCACATGGTGTACCCCACGGGTTTGAAGCAGCTTTCTGAATACCGGCACTCTCGGCTCAGTGCTGCCGCCAGTCTGCTAGCGGTGACACCTCGCTCATTGCCACGGACCAACACCAGCGAAAAGGTAAAAGCTGGTCTTGTTCTGCGGTTCATATCAGACAATGTAATAATCTGTTTCTCTGGCTAGCTCTGTTGGTAGTGCAGCCGAGTGATTCCCATGGTAGTTGCTTCAAGCCCCATGTTAGGGCGTGTGTTTTCTTTTCATTTTCAGACTTTGCCATTTTTGATAGACTTAGTTTTACAGAACAGGACAAGGAGTCAGGGGTCTTCAGCACAAGACTCTTTTAGTGTGCATTCAGGAAGAGAATGAAGACTGAAGAATTATTGTCCTCTGTGCCCCTTTTAGCGCTGGGGCTTGTCCAAAGACAGGACTTACCCAAATGGACCAAAGCAGTGGTTTCCATATGCTGCGGGGCTATTAGCAAACAGAGTGCAGTGGCAGATTCAGAATCAGTGGCAGTCTGTGCAGATTCAGAATCAGTGGCGGTCTGTGCAGATTCAGATTCAATGGTAGCTCATAGGGATGCAGTGTTTAAGGGGTGCAGAGTCTGTGGCACTCAGTCAGATTTCTCGGTGGGACACTTTTAGGATCTAGATAAGAAGACAAGGGCTGGAAGTGTTACTGTATCATATTGAGTCCGAGACTGCAACAAATAACCGCTTCTAATGAAAACGTGCAGCACAGAGAGTGACTGCTATCCCTTCAAACTCAAGCCACTGTATTGCAGTGTGGAATTACGCAAGCACACACAACAGAAACAACCTCGCTGCTTCCATTGCAGCAGCCTGCCTTCCAAGTGGGAGCAATCAATCCACTCACTTCAACTGATCAAGATCGAATTCACAACACTCTGCAGTGACTCCAGAATTAAAGGAATGTGACCCCTCTTCACACTGAGAATGCCACTGCAGTGGGGTGCAGAGAGAGGGAGATAAGAAGGGTGAGGAACAGGAAGGAGGGACAGGAGGATGAGCAAAGAGGTAGGGGAGGAGGAGGGGGATATGGGAAAGCCAGAAAATAGAGGAGGGTAAATAGATAGAGCAAAAAGATACAGAGGGAGAGAGTGAGGAAGAGAGAAAGAAAGAGAGAGAGAGACAGTGAGGGAGGGGGAGGAAGGGAGAGGTAGTAGTGGTATAGGCACTGAGCAAGAGCTTTTTATTATTATTCATTCCGAAGCAAAACAAAAAAAATAGCAGCCCAGCTCAATGAACACTGTCCGGGTATTTACTATGAACAGGACTCCCCAGCTCAATGAACACTGTCCGGGTATTTACTATGAACAGGACCCCCCAGCTCAATGAACACTGTCCGGGTATTTACTATGAACAGGACCCCCCAGCTCAATGAACACTGTCCGGGTATTTACTATGAACAGGACTCCCCAGCTCAATGAACGCTGTCCGGGTATTTACTATGAACAGGACCCCCCAGCTCAATGAACACTGTCCGGGTATTTACTATGAACAGGACTCCCCAGCTCAATGAACACTGTCCGGGTATTTACTATGAACAGGACCCCAGCTCAATGAACACTGTCCGGGTATTTACTATGAACAGGACCCCCCAGCTCAATGAACACTGTCCGGGTATTTACTATGAACAGGCCCCCAGCTCAGAACACTGTCCGGGTATTTACTATGAACAGGACCCCCCAGCTCAATGAACACTGTCCGGGTATTTACTATGAACAGGACCCCCCAGCTCAATGAACAATGTATTTACTATGAACAGGACCCCCCAGCTCAATTTCCGGGTATTTACTATGAACAGGACTCCCCAGCTCAATGAACACTGTCCGGGTATTTACTATGAACAGGACCCCCAGCTCAATGAACACTGTCCGGGTATTTACTATGAACAGGACCCCCCAGCTCAATGAACACTGTCCGGGTATTTACTATGAACAGGACCCCCCAGCTCAATGAACACTGTCCGGGTATTTACTATGAACAGGACCCCCCAGCTCAATGAACACTGTCCGGGTATTTACTATGAACAGGACCCCCCAGCTCAATGAACACTGTCCGGGTATTTACTAGAACACTGTCCGGGAATGAACAGGACCCCCCAGCTCAATGAACACTGTCCGGGTATTTACTATGAACAGGACCCCCCAGCTCAATGAACACTGTCCGGGTATTTACTATGAACAGGACCCCCCAGCTCAATGAACACTGTCCGGGATTTACTATGAACAGGACTCCCCAGCTCAATGAACACTGTCCGGGTATTTACTATGAACAGGACCCCCCAGCTCAATGAACACTGTCCGGGTATTTACTATGAACAGGACTCCCCAGCTCAATGAACGCTGTCCGGGTATTTACTATGAACAGGACCCCCCAGCTCAATGAACACTGTCCGGGTATTTACTATGAACAGGGGTATTTACTATGAACAGGACCCCCCAGCTCAATGAAGACTGTCCGGGTATTTACTATGAACAGGACCCCCCAGCTCAATGAACGCTGTCGGGTATTTAATGAACAGGACTCCCCAGCTCAATGAACACTGTCCGGGTATTTACTATGAACAGGACTCCCCAGCTCAATGAACACTGTCCGGGTATTTACTATGAACAGGACCCCCCAGCTCAATGAACACTGTCCGGGTATTTACTATGAACAGGACCCCCCAGCTCAATGAACACTGTCCGGGTATTTACTATGAACAGGACCCCCCAGCTCAATGAACACTGTCCGGGTATTTACTATGAACAGGACCCCCCAGCTCAATGAACAGCTATTTAATGAACAGGACCCCCCAGCTCAATGAACACTGTCCGGGTATTTACTATGAACAGGACCCCCCAGCTCAATGAACACTGTCCGGGTATTTACTATGAACAGGCCCCCAGCTCAATGAACACTGTCCGGGTATTTACTATGAACAGGACCCCCCAGCTCAATGAACACTGTCCGGGTATTTACTATGAACAGGACCCCCCAGCTCAATGAACACTGTCCGGGTATTTACTATGAACAGGACCCCCCAGCTCAATGAACACTGTCCGGGTATTTACTATGAACAGGACTCCCCAGCTCAATGAACACTGTCCGGGTATTTACTATGACAGGTGCTGTCCGGGTATTTACTATGAACAGGACCCCCCAGCTCAATGAACACTGTCCGGGTATTTACTATGAACAGGACCCCCCAGCTCAATGAACACTGTCCGGGTATTTACTATGAACAGGACCCCCCAGCTCAATGAACACTGTCCGGGTATTTACTATGAACAGGACCCCCCAGCTCAATGAACACTGTCCGGGTATTTACTATGAACAGGACCCCCCAGCTCAATGAACACTGTCCGGGTATTTACTATGAACAGGACTCCCCAGCTCAATGAACACTGTCCGGGTATTTACTATGAACAGGACCCCCCAGCTCAATGAACACTGTCCGGGTATTTACTATGAACAGGACCCCCCAGCTCAATGAACACTGTCCGGGTATTTACTATGAACAGGACCCCCCAGCTCAATGAACACTGTCCGGGTATTTACTATGAACAGGACCCCCCAGCTCAATGAACACTGTCCGGGTATTTACTATGAACAGGACTCCCCAGCTCAATGAACACTGTCCGGGTATTTACTATGAACAGGACTCCACCCACCTGCTTCGAGCAGCGGATCTCTTCCTCTGAAGCGCTCCCAGGAACACGGCGCAGGAGTAAGATGACAAGCTGGGAAACAAAATGCTTTGGAGCCCAGTTTGGAGCACATGAACGATGTCGTCCCCCACCCCCCCGGGAAGCCCTTATGCCCTGTACATACAGTACGATTAAGAGTTCAACGCACAGCTTGTTAGAGGTAACACTGATACAATGTGATGGTTTAGAAACGATCTGAGCACAGCCAACAGCAGAGAATGGTACTGAACACATTTCATAGGAAGTAAAAAAGTTAAGAGTACATGTTAGCAACATCATGATGATATAGGAGCAGTATTGAACTGAAGACGATCCCTCGCCCCTCGCCTCACCCTCAGGAAGTGTCTCTGGGTGTTTCATACAGGGCATTTGGGGTTCTTCAAGCAAGCTGAGAGAGGGGTACAGGCAGAATTATTCAAAAAATATATAAATATTGGAGCAACACAAACCAGAACCATCTGAAGTGTGTCATTTAAATAAAGCAAGCTGGTCTCTGAGCTTTGATGATTCAGGGTAAACAAATAAGCTAAATACAGAATACACGTTTTTAATTTGATTGATGCGGATAGCAGCTGCCTGCACGAGAAGGCTGAGGGGCTGGAAGTGAAAGACGCGCTCAGTTTAACGCAGAGCATGAAATCAAACGTATCGTTTAATATTCATAGCGCTCTGTGTCGAGCGTGTTTCTATAACCGCTCGAAACATTATCAATTACACCATGAAAAGGTATTATAAACTGCGAAGGACCCCGCTGCTGCTGAAATCAAGCAGAGGGGAGAGGGGGGAGGAATCAAACAGACTTCGAGACACCTTTCATGTCGCTGGCGAGCCCGGTTTGATATCGGACCAAAAACAAAACGGCGACCTCTGACACAAAACATTTCAAACTAAAAAGGGGCTAAGCGAAACTTCAGTAACCGCTGGGGTTAATGAATAAGACATTTTCAGGCGGCAAACAGTGACTAATTGTACAAGATAGATAAGTCTGTGAATTCATAACAAGCATCCAACGCTCGCCACGATCCCCCACCAATATAATTTGCCGGAAGATTAAAATTACTGCCGAACTGACTGAATTAAAAACACGAGGACAAGCATGCGATTGTTGTGTATGTGCGTTTTCTATTTTTAAGATTTTTTTTCATATAATTAAGAAAAAAACAACTATCTCTTATTTGCAGACTGTGATCTGCATATCATTCCCTCAGAAGCTTGCAGTGTGACGGAGGAAATCAGCGCGATTACACAGCGCGCCGCCCGCAGCCCGCAGACACCTGTGGCATCGCTCCAGCGGGGCCCCCAGCCCTGTTCACGGGGGTCAGATTGAGAAGTTAATCGATAGCAAAACAGCCGTCATCGGGCTTTAATTACTGCGCTGGCTCTCCTCTGCGCCCCTGCCAGGAACAGACCAGACGCCATCACCACTAGCAACCCTGCCTTGGAGAGAAGCAGACTCAAAGCAGGCTGCCGTTATCTGGTTGGAGAGAAGCAGACTCAAAGCAGGCTGCCGTTATCTGGTTGGAGAGAAGCAGACTCAAAGCAGGCTGCCGTTATCTGGTTGGAGAGAAGCAGACTCAAAGCAGGCTGCCGTTATCTGGCTGGAGAGAAGCAGACTCAAAGCAGGCTGCCGTTATCTGGTTGGAGAGAAGCAGACTCAAAGCAGGCTGCCGTTATCTGGTTGGAGAGAAGCAGACTCAAAGCAGGCTGCCGTTATCTGGTTGGAGAGAAGCAGACTCAAAGCAGGCTGCCGTTATCTGGTTGGAGAGAAGCAGACTCAAAGCAGGCTGCTGTTATCTGGTTGGAGAGAAGCAGACTCAAAGCAGGCTGCCGTTATCTGGTTGGAGAGAAGCAGACTCAAAGCAGGCTGCCGTTATCTGGTTGGAGAGAAGCAGACTCAAAGCAGGCTGCCGTTATCTGGTTGGAGAGAAGCAGACTCAAAGCAGGCTGCCGTTATCTGGTTGGAGAGAAGCAGACATAAAATAATGTGATAAAACCGCAGATATAGAAAATACATCGTAAGTGTTATGAAGCCGTCACGCAAAAATAGCAGCCCTGTTTATGGTAGAATTTGCCAGAAATGTAACAAAATATAATAGATAGGAGAGACAGGTGCAGCGTTATGCGAGAGTCGAGAATCTCCTCTCAAACATAAGATATATCGGTGTAGTTTTAGAAGAAACACAATGAAATAATGTATAATATCAAAAAAATAAAGGACAAGACACCGACCCAGCCCGATAGAGAGTGAAGAGTCGCCGCACACACACACTCCTCATCCCTGCGCTCTCAAGATTAACCCGTGACGCGCCTCGCTGTTTGTGTTGTCGTTGTTTATCCTGTGGGAGGGAGGGGGTAGGTGGAGTAAAGGCAAAGCTTCACAGATTCACGGAGCTCCTGGTCCAGCGCAAAGGCTTTGCAGCAGCAGCTTGTTTTATTTTTATTTAAAAGGAAAAACGGTGTGTGTTTTTTTCCTTTGTATTCACCCGGTGAAGTGCTGAGGGGAGAGCTGGAAGCTGGAGTGTGTGTAGCAGATAGGGCGGCGCAGGTGCAGGGGCGGCTGTTTCATACACACACTTTTTCTATCGGTAGCTTATCCAATGTAAGCGTTGTATTTGCATGGAAAGCCTCCGCGGTTACGCTTGGACCAGTAAGCAATGTCATTATAGCCATTTATAAAGTTTATTTAGTTTTAGTTTATAGTTTTATTATTATTATTATTATTATTATTATTATTATTATTTATTATTAAAAAAAAAAAAAACATAAAGTGATCAGATTGCTTCTGTGTTCGCTGCTTGCATATTCAACCTCAAAAAACTGTTAGCAACTTTTCTAAAGTCACAATTGAGATGTGGTGCGCGGGCTCCCTCTTGTGGTTATCAAGCAGAACAGCAACGAGGCAGACTCGAGAGGTTTCCACACTGAGACAGCGTGAAAAGCAGAACATTAAAACTGCTCTACCTGCAAATGTGCACCTAAATGCACCCGCAGATTACTGGACCTCCCCGCCCACCATTAAAACCCATCTCCCCACGCTACAAGCCGAATGATAAGAAATTTATAAAATTAGTTATAACACTAACACGAAATATCCAGCAGAACACGGTTACAGGAGCATTTGTAAAAAGCCTTGGGATGATTTTGTAACATGACATAAAACAAGAAGTGTCCCGTTACGAGATGTTAAAAAAAAAAAAAAAATTGAAGCTGTAGTGTGATTAAATTGTCTTTAGAAAAGTTAATATAAAAATATAAAAACAAAATGGTTGACTTCGGGCTTTATAATTCAGTTTCCAGACTGTAATACCACTCACTGTCTCAAGAGGGAGCCAAAGTTTGTTCCGCAGAAGATCCCCATTACATAACCACTGAGCTGAGGCATTGCAGTACTGCACATTACCACAGGAGGGCACCATAGCTCTGGCAATCTCACAGATGTCCATACTTTGAGCACAGCGCAGCTAGCTCACTGTGGTTTTCAGGAATTCTACCCTCCAGCGAAATCACAATCCTCAGCTGCTTCCCAGGCTGTCAGCTGACTTTCCCTTCAGTGGAGCCATGTGTGTGATCCAGAGCCGAGGGGCTGTGTGTGAGAGAGCTGGGGGGGCGGAAAGGATTCAAGTGACTCTGACTAAGCAGCATGACTAGGTAACCCGCTCCACAACCTCATCACTATTTGTCTGAAGGGGTCTCCTCCCCTCTCTCCTGAGTTTATCTCCACTTGTTTTCCCGCTGTGTCCTCTGGTCCTGATTTCTGTGCTGCAGAAAAAAAAGCTACTACAGTAGTGATAAAAACTAGAGCCTCACTGTAATCAATAGAGATTCTTCACACAAGAGCCTCACTGTGTAATCATTAGAGATCCTTTACACAAGAGCCTCACTGTGTGATCATCAGAGATCCTTCACACAAGAGCCTCACTGTGTAATCATTAGAGATCCTTTACACAAGAGCCTCACTGTGTGATCATCAGAGATTCTTCACACAAGAGCCTCACTGTAATCAAGAGATCCTTCACACAAGAGCCTCACTGTGTAATCATTAGAGATCCTTCACACAAGAGCCTCACTGTGTGATCATCAGAGATTCTTCACACAAGAGCCTCACTGTAATCAAGAGATCCTTCACACAAGAGCCTCACTGTGTAATCATTAGAGATCCTTCACACAAGAGCCTCACTGTGTGATCATCAGAGATTCTTCACACAAGAGCCTCACTGTAATCAAGAGATCCTTCACACAAGAGCCTCACTGTGTAATCATTAGAGATCCTTCACACAAGAGCCTCACTGTGTAATCATTAGAGATCCTTCACAAAAGACATGTTTATCTTGAGCTTCACAAGTAAAAATAATTCCTCTAGCCATACCTGCAGTGTGACTGAAGCAGTCCTGCGTTACAACTACAGCTTCCTGTGTGTAGCATCATAGATTCATTGTTTTCCAGATTAAACTCTCCAGCACACTGTCTGTGTCTCTCGCACACACACACACACACACACACTCTCAGGAAGCAGCCACACATGAATGCAGGTTTGATTTGTTTGTTTTTTTATTTAGTAAAGTAAGCTTTTTGGAGTGCACCAGCACTCATACAGAGGTTAAAATAAAACCAAGCACGCCGGAGCAGAGCCCCCGAACCAGAGCAAGCACGCCGGAGCAGAGCCCCCGAACCAGAGCAAGCACGCCGGAGCAGAGCCCCCGAACCAGAGCAAGCACGCCGGAGCAGAGCCCCCGAACCAGAGCAAGCACGCCGGAGCAGAGCCCCCGAACCAGAGCAAGCACGCTGGAGCAGAGCCCCTGAACCAGAGCAAGCACGCCGGAGCAGAGCCCCTGAACCAGAGCAGGGAAAGCTCTCCTGAAGCACAGCCAAGGAGACGCTACAGAAGTTTCAGTATAAATCAGTATTTCTAAATTTAGCACCGTTTGTTACGAAGGACCCCCCTTTACGATAAACTATGCGGCTCCTCTTTTTATTAAATAAAATACTAAAATTGATACAGTTTAATACACATTTAGCCACTAATATTGTAGCAATTTTTTTTTTAACATTCAAATTAAATAAAATCGACTTGGGTAAGTAATTGGCCACCAACATTAAGTAAAAATTTAATTTAAAACTTAAAAGGGAACACAAGCACAGGGGCGCTGCAGATTACACACTTTAGTTCATTCTCAGAACTAACTAAGTCCGGTCAGTTTCAAGGGTCTCCTGCATTAACAGAATTTTCTGTAAGTTATTTCAGGAAATACTGCTGCCCCTAGTACTCAAGCATGCCCCCAGGTTAACTATCTACCACCATGGAACTAAGGTTGCCCCTGTCTAAGTGTTTCAGCCACTGCAGGTTTCACTGTGAGCTGAACCAGTCAGACCCCGACACCCACACCAGGACAGCCACATTTCGCTCACTGTCAAAAAAGCAACTTGTGTGATTAGATAGAGAAGAGACTCAGAGGAGATCCAGGCTGTTCATATTTTCCATGGTCATAAAACAAAGTTAAAACAAATAGCTCAGCACCATCCCACAAATTAAAAAAATAAAATGAGAAGTGATTTAACCACAAGCCTGCCTTTAGTTCCGACTTTGTCCCAGATGGGAGACGGTGTGTTAAAGAAAACAAACAAAAACAGCTTGAAGTCACCCAGCGCAGGTGTGTGTGTGCAGCTCCAGCTCAGGGAGGCTCTGAGAGACACTGCCCTGCTCCGCACCGTCAGTATGATCACCCAGCGCAGGTGTGTGTGTGCAGCTCCAGCTCAGGGAGGCTCAGAGACACTGCCCTGCTCCGCACCGTGAGTATGATCACCCAGCGCAGGTGTGTGTGTGCAGCTCCAGCTCAGGGAGGCTCTGAGACACTGCCCTGCTCCGCACCGTGAGTATGATCACCCAGCGCAGGTGTGTGTGTGCAGCTCCAGCTCAGGGAGGCTCTGAGAGACACTGCCCTGCTCCGCACCGTGAGTATGATCACCCAGCGCAGGTGTGTGTGTGCAGCTCCAGCTCAGGGAGGCTCTGAGAGACACTGCCCTGCTCCGCACCGTGAGTATGATCACCCAGCGCAGGTGTGTGTGTGCAGCTCCAGCTCAGGGAGGCTCTGAGACACTGCCCTGCTCCGCACCGTGAGTACGATCACCCAGCGCAGGTGTGTGTGTGCAGCTCCAGCTCAGGGAGGCTCAGAGACACTGCCCTGCTCCGCACCGTGAGTATGATCACCCAGCGCAGGTGTGTGTGTGCAGCTCCAGCTCAGGGAGGCTCTGAGACACTGCCCTGCTCCGCACCGTGAGTATGATCACCCAGCGCAGGTGTGTGTGTGCAGCTCCAGCTCAGGGAGGCTCTGAGAGACACTGCCCTGCTCCGCACCGTGAGTATGATCACCCAGCGCAGGTGTGTGTGTGCAGCTCCAGCTCAGGGAGGCTCTGAGAGACACTGCCCTGCTCCGCACCGTGAGTATGATCACCCAGCGCAGGTGTGTGTGTGCAGCTCCAGCTCAGGGAGGCTCAGAGACACTGCCCTGCTCCGCACCGTGAGTATGATCACCCAGCGCAGGTGTGTGTGTGCAGCTCCAGCTCAGGGAGGCTCTGAGAGACACTGCCCTGCTCCGCACCGTGAGTATGATCACCCAGCGCAGGTGTGTGTGTGCAGCTCCAGCTCAGGGAGGCTCTGAGACACTGCCCTGCTCCGCACCGTGAGTATGATCACCCAGCGCAGGTGTGTGTGTGCAGCTCCAGCTCAGGGAGGCTCTGAGAGACACTGCCCTGCTCCGCACCGTGAGTATGATCACCCAGCGCAGGTGTGTGTGTGCAGCTCCAGCTCAGGGAGGCTCTGAGACACTGCCCTGCTCCGCACCGTGAGTATGATCACCCAGCGCAGGTGTGTGTGTGCAGCTCCAGCTCAGGGAGGCTCTGAGAGACACTGCCCTGCTCCGCACCGTGAGTATGATCACCCAGCGCAGGTGTGTGTGTGCAGCTCCAGCTCAGGGAGGCTCTGAGAGACACTGCCCTGCTCCGCACCGTGAGTACGATCACCCAGCGCAGGTGTGTGTGTGCAGCTCCAGCTCAGGGAGGCTCAGAGACACTGCCCTGCTCCGCACCGTGAGTATGATCACCCAGCGCAGGTGTGTGTGTGCAGCTCCAGCTCAGGGAGGCTCAGAGACACTGCCCTGCTCCGCACCGTGAGTACGATCACCCAGCGCAGGTGTGTGTGTGCAGCTCCAGCTCAGGGAGGCTCAGAGACACTGCCCTGCTCCGCACCGTGAGTATGATCACCCAGCGCAGGTGTGTGTGTGCAGCTCCAGCTCAGGGAGGCTCTGAGACACTGCCCTGCTCCGCACCGTGAGTATGATCACCCAGCGCAGGTGTGTGTGTGCAGCTCCAGCTCAGGGAGGCTCTGAGACACTGCCCTGCTCCGCACCGTGAGTATGATCACCCAGCGCAGGTGTGTGTGTGCAGCTCCATCTCAGGGAGGCTCTGAGACACTGCCCTGCTCCGCACCGTGAGTACGATCACCCAGCGCAGGTGTGTGTGTGCAGCTCCAGCTCAGGGAGGCTCTGAGACACTGCCCTGCTCCGCACCGTGAGTACGATCACCCAGCGCAGGTGTGTGTGTGCAGCTCCAGCTCAGGGAGGCTCTGAGAGACACTGCCCTGCTCCGCACCGTGAGTATGATCACCCAGCGCAGGTGTGTGTGTGCAGCTCCAGCTCAGGGAGGCTCTGAGAGACACTGCCCTGCTCCGCACCGTGAGTACGATCACCCAGCGCAGGTGTGTGTGTGCAGCTCCAGCTCAGGGAGGCTCAGAGACACTGCCCTGCTCCGCACCGTGAGTATGATCACCCAGCGCAGGTGTGTGTGTGCAGCTCCAGCTCAGGGAGGCTCAGAGACACTGCCCTGCTCCGCACCGTGAGTACGATCACCCAGCGCAGGTGTGTGTGTGCAGCTCCAGCTCAGGGAGGCTCAGAGACACTGCCCTGCTCCGCACCGTGAGTATGATCACCCAGCGCAGGTGTGTGTGTGCAGCTCCAGCTTAGGGAGGCTCAGAGAGACACTGCCCTGCTCCGCACCATGAGGACAATCACCCAGCGCATGTGTGTGTGTGCGGCTCCAGCTCAGGGAGGCTCAGAGAGACACTGCCCTACTCTGCACCACTCCTACAATGGCATGCATCATCATCATCATTTCAGCTTCTAAAGGAGATTTGATCCAGTCAAGCCGTCACAAGCTCTGTGCTTATCTAAAGCCTAGCCTCCACCTGCCTGTATTGTAAGCTGATTGAAATCAGGCAGAGCATTGAGAAGGAGGTTCCCAAGCAGGCATGGAGAGTCCAGTAGTGGTGCACTGACCCTCCGGTTCCTCTGGAGTGAAGGGTTTCCAACAGCAGCAGAGCAAAGCAGTCTTAGTGACTTCACAGCCACGCCATACACATGCTATCTATCCATACACACCCACACAGGTGCATGAGACAATATATTAAACACCATTTAAAATTATAAAACTGTACAAGGGCATCAGTGTAGTAAAATACTTATTAGAAGAATCAGTCCAGTGAAATTTTTAAACAATTAAGAAATTTCTTTTTTGTAAACCCTCCCTGTCCCACTACCGTGCCGTGCCCCCCTCCTCCATGAAATATTAATGTGCTCCCGTAAAAAAAGACCCTCGTTCCCAGGGATAGACTGAAGCCACAGGGTCATGGAAACTGATTTTAACAAATGATAATACAATTCCAGACATGAAGTACCCTGCATGTCCAGTAGAGAGCACACTGGTCCTGACAGCTTCTTAACCAGAAGTGCATCAAACTGCTCTGCAGTGGGAGTCTTATTTCAAGCCTTCAGTTGCCTTGTTTTTTATTGGCTTCACTGGGATGGAGACAAGTTAAGCAATACAAAGAAAGCAGACTGCCTCACACAGAAGCAGCTCAGGGGTGCTGGGTTACAGTTTATACAGGAGACGTTTCTCTCATTCCATTGGTTTCCAGGTCCCGGGTGGGTTTAGTCTGTCCTAGACTCCACCCCCCCCAAACTCAAACCCAAACCCATAGCTGATAAACCCACTCAATCTGAGGTGGCGCCATGTTGCTAATTACAGCTGGACACACTGGCTACAAGGGCTACAATTTTTTTTTTGCCAGTTAGGCAACATCCAATCTTCCCCTTGAATTTTGAAGAGTGGAGAGGATGGGGGTCACTTGCCATTAGTTCAGTGAAAAATTCATGAATCCCACCCCCCCGTTCTGTTTAAGATAGCAAATCTCAACAGATTAAACGACAAAACAATCTGAAAATCCTATTTGCTACCAAATTGTATCAACAACTCAGATCTGCCACAAGTTCATCCAGGATAATACAAAATAATTTAAAAAAACAACTCTGACCAGCTACATCAGGATAATAACAACAGAAAAAAAAAAAAAAAGTGTGCCAGGCCGTGTGAAGGGCTGCTTCGTAACCAGCACCGTAGCAACAGACATCACCCTGATCACCCCCCTCCCCACAGAATAAACATGATCAGGAGGAGCTGCAGCGTCACAGCACTGCACCCCCTCCCCCTCCCCACAGAATAAACATGATCAGGAGGAGCTGCAGCGTCACAGCACTGCACCCCCTCCCCCTCCCCACAGAATAAACATGATCAGGAGGAGCTGGAGCGTCACAGTACTGCACCCCCTCCCCACAGAATAAACATGATCAGGAGGAGCTGGAGCGTCACAGTACTGCACCCCCCCCCCACAGAATAAACATGATCAGGAGGAGCTGGAGCGTCACAGTACTGCACCCCCCTCCCCCTCCCCACAGAATAAACATGATCAGGAGGAGCTGCAGCGTCACAGCACTGCACCCCCCCCCCCCCCCACAGAATAAACATGATCAGGAGGAGCTGGAGCGTCACAGCACTGCACCCCCTCCCCCTCCCCACAGAATAAACATGATCAGGAGGAGCTGCAGCGTCACAGCACTGCACCCCCTCCCCCTCCCCACAGAATAAACATGATCAGGAGGAGCTGCAGCGTCACAGCACTGCACCCCCCTCCCCCTCCCCACAGAATAAACATGATCAGGAGGAGCTGGAGCGTCACAGTACTGCACCCCCTCCCCACAGAATAAACATGATCAGGAGGAGCTGGAGCGTCACAGTACTGCACCCCCTCCCCCTCCCCACAGAATAAACATGATCAGGAGGAGCTGCAGCGTCACAGCACTGCACCCCCCCCCCATGGGTGTCAGCAGTACTAGTCCTCCCCTAACCAAACGCATAATAAAATCACCAGAATAAACATGATCAGGAGGAGCTGGAGCGTCACAGTACTGCACCCCCCTCCCCCTCCCCACAGAATAAACATGATCAGGAGGAGCTGGAGCATCACAGTACTGCACCCTCCCCACAGAATAAACATGATCAGGAGGAGCTGGAGCGTCACAGTACTGCACCCCCTCCCCCTCCCCACAGAATAAACATGATCAGGAGGAGCTGCAGCGTCACAGTACTGCATCCCCCCCACAGAATAATCATGATCAGGAGGAGCTGGAGCGTCACAGTACTGCACCCCCCTCCCCCTCCCCACAGTATAAACATGATCAGGAGGAGCTGGAGTGTCACAGTACTGCTTCCCCCCCCTCCTCAGTCAATGGGCGCCTGAAAGATGAGCTTCGCGCAGGCCTGCGTGGTCCCCAGCTGCGTGGCACAGAAGGGGCAAGCGGCGTGGAAGGCGTGCGTGCCGTGGGGCAGGGGGATCTCAGACCAGTACTTGGCAGACTTCTCCGAGCACACGTGGCCGCAGGGCACGAAGACATGGGTCGGGGCCCCAGAGTCCACATAGAAGGCAGGCTCAGAGCCGAGCCACAGCGGCACATAGGGGCCCACGGTCCGGCACATGGGACACTCCCGTAGGGCGTTGGGCTCCCTCTCGGAGCGGTGCCCCCAGTTGTGGTAGCCGTGCACGTGGCCGCAGGAGAGGTAGACCCAGGGCTGCTTGTCCTCGAGCACGGTCAGGTCACGACTGCGCTGCATGCTGGGGAAGGCCAAGGTGTTGAGCCCCACGGGGCACTGCGGCCGGGCTGCGTTCATCTCCTGCCGCAGAGCCTCGATGTGCTTCAGTGTGGGCGTGTGGAAGAGCCCATCCGCCGTGCGCCACAGCAGCGTGGCCCCACAGAGATCCACCAGCGAGCCGTCCTGCAGCACATTGCTCTCGCTCTCTACCTGCAGGGGGCAGCGGCACAGAGAGGGTTAGGAGGAGGAGGTGCAGCAGAGGGATAGGAGGAGCAGCACAGAGAGGGATAGGAGGAGGAGGAGGAGGAGGTGCAGCACAGAGAGGGATAGGAGGAGGAGGAGGAGGAGGTGCAGCACAGAGAGGGATAGGAGGAGGAGGAGGAGCAGCAGCAGCACAGAGACGGATAGGAGGAGGAGGAGGAGGTGCAGCACAGAGAGGGATAGGAGGAGATGCAGCACAGAGAGGGATAGGAGGAGCAGCACAGAGACGGATAGGAGGAGGAGGAGGAGGTGCAGCACAGAGAGGGATAGGAGGAGATGCAGTGGATATGCAGCACACAGACGGTTAGGTGGAGATGCTGTGGATATATAGCTCAGCTGGGGTGCACAATCTTGTCCTCTGAGTTTTAGAAGGATCATGTAATAACGAACAGATTTAAGATCTGAAAGGAGATTCAATTGTTCCATGTGTGTCCTAAATCACTTAACCAAAGACCAGGAGGTCTCCAGGCCTCAGAATCACACACCCCAGAAACAAAGGTTTTGGTTTCAAATTTGTATTTGTTTGTTTGTTGGTTGGTTTGTATTGCAAATTCCTAATCCTAATCTTTCCAGGTGTCTGGTTATCCCCATCTGATTTCACAGCCCCCAATGAACACCAATCTTTGCAATAACCGACCTTCGGTAACACGAGGGAGTCCAAGATTAGTGCTGCCTGGGGTCTGCTTGCTTTAATCTTATTTGAATTCTTATTCATTATTATTAATTTCTTTTGTTCTCGGTGATGAATGTGTGACTGCAGGGAAGTGAGGGGGACAGGGTCCGAGGTCACTGCCGTCAGGGTTCCAGGAATCACCAATACTGATCCTGTGTTACTGTGACCTGAGCTCTGGCTAACAACGGGACACAGAGCTGCTCTTACTGCAGAGGGGAGAGATGCAGGCGCACACACACAGGCCCCAGGGACCTCTCATTGAAAGCTTACACATCACACTCAGGACAGTAAAAGAGAGCCTGTCCATTCAGCTCAAGAGAGAAATCATATTGTATACACTTCGTGGCAAGCTGTGACCGCTACTGCTTCATCACTGCGGTTTATTGTTTTAAAAGGGAAAAAAAAAATCAAGGGACCAAGTAAAAGCAGACTTTTTATAAATAAATAAAATAAAAAAACTTTATACAATGTGAAATGTCTGCTTGTAAGTTGTACATTTGAACGAATGTTAAGTATTTAACAATTGTAGCCCAGTTCACAGCTACATTCTTAGCTTGTGGTTCTAATGCAGGTTACTGTTTTAACTGGGGAATTCCACACCCCTGTGACAGCCTGACCAGAGCCTGGGCTTGATCTCTACTCCACAAAAAATACTTCATGCATACCCCCAGTCTCGCAGGGTGTGCACATCCCCCTCCCAGTCTCACCAGTTTGCCCCTTGTCTGTGCGGACCGTGTCTCTCGCAGGGTGTGCACGTCTCCACACACAGAGATCTCTCGCCACACCCCCAGCTTGGACTCCTCAGTGAACCCGCCCCTCGGGTGCATCACCAGCACCCCATTGGTCGTCAGCCCATCCATGTGACCGTCCGGATTCTTCCACTTGGCAGCCTTCTCCTGTGAGGAGTCAAACAGGGGTCAGCATCAAAAGCAAGCAAACAAACCCACCCACCCACCCAGCACACCCAGGAACACTCAAGAGGGATAGGAACCAGGCTCCTATTCCACAGCCCTTCCACCCAGTCCAGGATTTACTATAAGCTTGATTAGCCACAGAAGCATATAGGTGTGTCTTATTAAAAAAAACACAATAAAACCCGGAATGGCTCAAACTGCTCTGCAGTGACAGTCTTATTTCCGTCAGTGCTAATAACTGTGTAGTACTACGAGAAAAAACTTGCTCAGTTGTACAGATTTCTCTCTGTTGGACAAGCTTAAAAGAGTAACATTATTTCTCTAGGTCAGAGCAGTGCAGGAAACCCAGTCCGATGCCAGGAGTCGTGCAGTTTCATTAGATAAACAGATTAACAGCAGCAAGGAGACTAAAGTGAAATAATTCTGGGTACAGGTGGAACCAAAAAAAAAATTAGGGGACCTGATAAAACTACAGCAACCGAAAATATAAAACAAACAACAGCATGGATCCTGTCTGCTGATCCCCCCCGCTCTATCCTCTCCACACAATCACACTCACCCCGAGGAAGATGTTTCTGGACGTGTCGAACCCTGCTGCGTAGATCCTGGCAGTGTAGGGGGGGCTGCGCTCACACACCACGCGGCATGCGAACCGCGAGATTGTGCTCTGAGTGACGGGGGTCTCCTCGCCCCCCGGCCCCCCCGACACCGTGTCCGTAACCACAAAGTCAATCGGGCTTTCCGTCGACCGGCCAATCTGAGAGAGAGAGAGAGAGAGAGAGAGAGAGAGAGAAAGAGAGAGGAGAGAGAGAGAGCATTTATTATGACTAGTTTAGAGTTCAATACTGTGGGTGACAGAGTGAAGGGTAGCTTCTACAGCAAAGACATGCAGACAGAGAGGCCAGCCATAGCCAGGGATGGAAATAAGACTCCAACTGTACAGCAGTTTGATCCATTCCTATTTTTACAATGAGTTTAATAAGACACCTTGAGCTTGTTAACTATTCAATGAGGCTAATCAGGCTGGTTTTAAAACCTGGAATGGGGGAAACTGCAATGCAATAGGAGTCTTGTCTCCATCCCTGGTAGCAAGCTAACAGTACGTCATATTCGGTACGCTACTGCTTCACACCCCGGTGCGAAGGGTATGTTCTACCATCTGGTTTCATTAACATCATTTTTCACTTTGTACATCACTTTATATTCCTAGAACCTGTTCACGAGCCCACGGTTTCTGCTAACAGACTGCCTGTGGGCACCTGCTTTACAGATTCCTCTCCCTGTCTCTGACAGAGACGCTGTGCCTGCTGACAGTTTAATAAATTCGCTACAAGAAGACGACTTCGAGAAGGAAAGCAGCCGTGCCCGCCGGCGTTCTAGTGGCTATGAAGGATTCAAACACTTTGCAGGAAGAGAGGGAAAAAAAATACAATAAAACTACCATCACACTGATAAAAAGCAGGTTACACTAAACTTCACAGAAAGTAATGGAGCACCAACAGTGCGACAGCCTGGAGCCGATCCTGCGGATGCTGCTCCCCGCCCCCCGTACCTGGAACATGTCCGTCTCCTCATCATGACAGTACTCCACCACCACTGTCTGATTGCGGGACAGCGTGTACGAGACGCTGTGCTGCCCCTTGCAGTGCACCGCCTGAAACACAAGGGAAGGGAGGAGTCAAAACGACGTCTCGTTTCTGAGTGCTTACAGGGAGGAGTCAACGTGGCTGGTATAGACAGGAGTCTCGTTCCTGGGTGCTTACAGGGAGGAGTCAAAGCGCCTGGTATAGACAGGAGTCTCGTTCCTGGGTGCTTACAGGGAGGAGTCAAAGCGCCTGGTATAGACAGGAGTCTCGTTCCTGGGTGCTTACAGGGAGGAATCAAAGCGTCTGGTATAGGAGAGGTCTCAGCAGAAGGAGTCTAGTTTCTACATGCTTGCCCTTCAAACCTGCATCAAAAGAAATAACCACCCAAGACCCTAAGCAGGTGAGGTAGCCCTCTGGACTGGCTGTGAATAGTTGCAAAGCCCCGCTGTGTGCAACAATGTAAAACCACAGCAGCAGGAGGGGGGCGGGGAACAGCCACTGGGTGTGAAGGAAAGTATTTTGGAATTGTGTGCGGGAATATAGTGAATACACACACACTCCCCCTTCTCTGGCTTGCAATGGAAGATGGACAGGCAGTGTAATTAGGGTACAGCTCTGTAGTTTGGGGGCTGGGGGTAGTAGTGGCAGATGGTTGTGTTTGTTTGCTGGGGGGGGGGGGGGGGGGGTCACAGTTGGGCCCAGCTGTCCTCGCAGAGCCTCTGTGTTGATGATGATGCACCCCCACACTGTCAGACAGCATGCTCCAGTCTCCAACACAGACTCCCCACCAGAGACCACAGACAAACAGATCAATGAAACACGACCCGCTCCAGCAGCAGCAACAGCAGCAAGAGCTCTTCGTTAGCATTTATTTATTTTTAAGGGGGGGGGGGTTTGCACAGCTGAACGTGCAGAACAGACCCAGTCAATCCAGTCCTGCCGGGTCACTGACGCAGTCAATCCAGTCCTGCCGGGTCACTGACGCAGTCAATCCAGTCCTGCCGGGTCACTGACGCAGTCAATCCAGTCCTGCCGGGTCACTGACGCAGTCAATCCAGTCCTGCCGGGTCACTGACACAGTCAATCCAGTCCTGCCGGGTCACTGACGCAGTCAATCCAGTCCTGCCGGGTCACTGACGCAGTCAATCCAGTCCTGCCGGGTCACTGACGCAGTCAATCCAGTCCTGCCGGGTCACTGACACAGTCAATCCAGTCCTGCCGGGTCACTGACGCAGTCAATCCAGTCCTGCCGGGTCACTGACGCAGTCAATCCAGTCCTGCCGGGTCACTGACGCAGTCAATCCAGTCCTGCCGGGTCACTGACACAGTCAATCCAGTCCTGCCGGGTCACTGACGCAGTCAATCCAGTCCTGCCGGGTCACTGACGCAGTCAATCCAGTCCTGCCGGGTCACTGACGCAGTCAATCCAGTCCTGCCGGGTCACTGACACAGTCAATCCAGTCCTGCCGGGTCACTGACGCAGTCAATCCAGTCCTGCCGGGTCACTGACGCAGTCAATCCAGTCCTGCCGGGTCACTGACGCAGTCAATCCAGTCCTGCCGGGTCACTGACACAGTCAATCCAGTCCTGCCGGGTTATTTTATTTCAGGATTCAATAAATGTACAAATTCAGTTTTAATATCCTGCCGATATTCCCTGCTGTATATAAAATTCACACTTGCAAACTGAATAAAACAGCGGACTGTATAAAATATGACAGATGTTACATATTATATATACAGTTTAATGTACTATTAAAATAAAACCGCAAGATCAATCAATTAAAAAGCTTTAACCGATTATTCCAATCTGCCAGAGTTCAATTAACATGCAAAACAAAAAAAAAAACAAATAAAAACACAACATCATCACCATCCTCCTCCTTGGAGACACGTCCAGGTGAGCACACATCATTTAAAACCTGATGAACTCACTGCCTGACAGATGATTTTGCAATTGAGACAGTAAGGAGTCTCTCTCTCTCAGGGCCTGCAGTTACTGGTTCCTGAGCAGATGGCTGTGCCGTGTCTGAGTGTGTGGGAAGCAGAGACGCAAGCTGTAGTTACATACAAACAGGACTCTCTGTAGTGGTACTGATGTGGGCTGCAAGTTGTAACGTGTTCGTTGCCACTTTGCCAGAAACCCCCTAATGAGATGGATTTTGGGGAGGGGGGGGCATAAACGAGTTCTTATGCTGGTGATGAACAGATTTGTAATTAAATATGATACACCACAACACACCTCAGTTTAACACACACACACACACACACACACACTACACTGCTTCCAGCCTGGAAGGAGAGCTCAGCATCGCTCAGTTTCTTGTCTCGTTCTCTCTCCATCAGGATCGCAGGTAGACTCCCACTAAATGGGAGTCACAATGGGAGTGAACAACACATCAAAGCAGACAGGTGTTTGCAAACAAACTTCATCTTCCAGGCAGTGCAGCCCGCAATGTGGAACAGTCAGGACGCGATCACAGAGCCACGGATCAGACCGCTCATCTGTAACCCAGAACGCTCCTCCGAGCTCAGCGCCCAGGTCCATCCAGGCTGGCAGTTCACACCGCAGCTCTGTCAATCTATTATATTTTAAGAAAATTAATGAAATTTATACAAATTTCTGGGTAGGGTGCAGCTGGGAATCACAAAATTTTACTTTAGACAATGGCTGCACAGTTAGGATTGGTACGCAGAAGCAGTATCTAGGGATGGAAATAATACTCCTGTTTCACCCATTCCAGCTTTTACTATAAGTTTGATTAGCCGAAGTGTATTGGTTACAAGCTCAGTCTCATTAAGCTCACAGTAAAACCAGGAATGGATCATGAGACAAATTGATACACACCTCTATCACAATACGATATTCATGCAAAGAAAGTATCACGATTCATCGATGTGCAGTGAATCGTTACATACCCCCACCCCACATACACAGTCTGAGAGAGAGATTTACCAGCTTGCCAGAAATCCTCTACTATCAGCCTTTCACTCCAATTACAGCCCTTCAGCAAAAGGGGGCTACAGTGTGGCACAGAGCATTGAGGAGACATGAGGGAGCAGCCCCACGCTTCAACACAGAGAGAGACAGCAAACCATTTACAACTTCAACTGCTGTATCACCTAGTAAAAATAAACAGTCATTTCATAGAAAAAGAAAAAAACACGGGGGCAAGGGCTGTTGGTCTGGTAGTGTGGGGGGAGGCAGTGGGGTCTAGTGGTTCGAGCCGACGGACTGGGAGTGCGGGGGGAGGCGGCGGGGTCTAGTGATTAGAGTCGACAGACTGGGAGTGTGGGGGGAGGCAGTGGGGTCTAGTGGTTAGAGCCGACAGACTGGGAGTGTGGGGGGAGGCAGTGGGGTCTAGTGGTTAGAGCCGACGGACTGGTAGTGCGGGGGGAGGCAGTGGGGTCTAGTGGTTAGAGTTTCAACACAAAACCAGATAAGGAGCTCTCTAGAAACATGTGAAAGTGTCAGAGACAGATTGATGCATACAGAGAGCTCCACATACCCTCAGCCCCTAATGGTGATCAGCTAGTTTCACTATGGATAAGGATTTCCTCTACCCTGCACTCGAATGTGATCTTCTCTGTGTGTCTACTTGTAAATCACACACTCGGTTTGAAGCAACAGCACAAGCATGGTGTTCGCAGAGCAGTAGGAACGGCTGTCTTTCAGAGGAGACTGGTAATCAAGGTCCAGTCTACTCTGCACACGCAAAGAGACCCCAGAGACACGCGTTACCCTTTGTGATCATCAATCCAGACCAAAATACATACATACAAATGGCCTGGCTGACAGTAGAGGAGTGAGTGAGGGGGCTGGCATCTCCTTTCTCACTCAGCAATTACCCACGTCCTCCTCCTCCTCCTCCTCCTCCTCTTCCAACCGCGTGGCACCCTTCAAAACACAGCACTAACTCACAGCAGCACAGACACAGCCACCTCCCACACAGAGAGCAGGCACACACTAATCACAGGGTGGGGGGGGGGGGGGGGGGGGCAGTATGGATCTAGAGGGGGTAAGAGGATTTTTAAAAAATTTTTTTAGCAAGCTTCACCAGCACCTCTTTCTTTTAAGTAAGCAGTGTGATGTTTGTTTGCAGGATTGCCAAGCTACTCAGAGTAGCAAACTGCTTGATAGAAAACACCTTGCTGTAAAAGGGTCGTCTGCTGGCAGGCAACGTGACCAAACACGATCCAGCACAGAGACGAGCAGTACAAGAAAACTGTCCAACCAGGTCAGCAAAGCAAGGAGGACGAGAACCACGTGATGCGAAAAAAATGTGAGTCTGGCTTATTATGAAATACAACATATCACAAAACCACCACCAAACAAAAACTGAATAATAAATAAGGCTGTTAGAAACTCCACAGCACAGAGTTCACACATGTTCTGGATTTAAAAAAAAAATAAAGTGAAGGTAACATTTGACCAGGATAGACAGTCTTTACAGGGTTAACAAAAGCCTAATGTCATCCAGTCGTAAGAATCTGTGTAAATTTACAAATCTGAAATAATAATAATCCAGCATTTGTCTGCAGGCTAGATAGCGAGCGAATCTCTCTCCTTTCAGGAAATCCCAGATACAGGCAGGGATACCAGTCTTCCTGAGCTGCCGTGATCCGCATGCAGCCGGCACTAATCCTGACAACACTCTCTCCAACAGGGAGTGCGGCGGACTGGCAATCCACAACACACAGAAGAGGAGGATCTGGGAGCGAGGGAAGCCTGGACTGAACCAGCTACACAAACATCACAGTCTTCTATCTTTATAGAGACCTTGCACTGACTCTAATGAAGTGTACACTTACAATTCTAAACTCCAGGGGCACAGGGGATGAAGAAAATAAACCTGCATTAAAAAAGTCTTTAAAATAACCCAAAAGTAGTTGAATCGGTTGCAACGTGTTTCTCTGTGTGGATGAAATGGTCCTGCATGCCCACACAGTGCTGGGAGGGTTACCTTGCTGGCCTGGGATGTGTTGATGACGTGCACAGTGCTGGGTTTCACCCCGTTGGCCTTGGCTCTCTTGTAGAGCGAGAACCGGCTCTTCCTGCGGCCGCGGTCTCCATTTGGGAGGGACCCGTTGTACCTGCGAGAGAGAGAGAGAGAGGAGACAGACAGGTTTACAGGACAATCGGAATCTTTCACTTTTTTTTGCAGATTTGGCTCCCTTGATGTCTGCACAGTAAACCACATTTAATTCATGTTTAAAATAATCATAGCCCTGCAGCAACAAGCAATAAAACTCAAACATCGATCATTATATAAAAACACTTTGCAATGGATTATTTCCAGCCCAGTCTCTGTTGAGTTATGCAGGCAGTTCACATCATGATCGCCGTCTTTCCTTTTGTCTGTGCAGCTCCATGCGAGTCTGCGTGTCCCCACTGTGCTCAGTGTGCAGCTCAGCTGGTGTCCTGTGTCTGTCCTGCCATCTGTCCATGTTACCCACCCCCAGCAGCTGTCTACAGGCACCCCCTGCTGCACAACAGCCTCCTCACCCACAGGGGATGCTCTACCCTTCACTCACGCAGCCAGCTGCCTGACGCACTGCACTGTGAATCTCGCACAGCGACAACGCAGGAGACCAAACACAGCGACGGATATCTCCAGTTATACATTTCAGAATCAGCTCTCTAGGCGCTGATTCTAGGCTACATGCTTGAATGAGTGAGTGAGAGAAAGACAGAGAGAGACTGACTAACATGTGGGTTCAAAATTCAGAAATCCTCAAAGAGAACAAACAAAGCACATTAATTTGCGTACTGCATCAAGTGGTACCGGCTTTTCCTGCAGAACAGCTTTAAAAAAAAATAAGAAGTCCTCCAGGGTGGTGACTGCTTTGGAAACTACAAGCCGATGGAAGAGTTTCCCACTGCGTGCCATAATGAAGCCATAGATTTCAATGATTTGAACAAAGCTGCAAGCAGACTGGCAGCGCTGCAGACAGGGCGCTCTCCTGGCCCGGGGAGACCGGCAGCGCTGCAGACAGGGTGCTCTCCTGGCCCGGGGAGACCGGCAGCGCTCCAGACAGGGCGCTCTCCTGGCCCGGAGAGACCGGCAGCGCTGCAGACAGGGCGCTCTCCTGGCCCGGAGAGACCGGCAGCGCTGCAGACAGGGCGCTCTCCTGGCCCGGGGAGACCGGCAGCGCTGCAGACAGGGCGCTCTCCTGGTCCGGGAAGACCGACAGCGCTAGTCCAGACAGTAAAAAGACAATGAAAAAGTCACTGAATTTATTTTAAGTCCAGTTTCTTTCAGCATTTCTAAGTGCCGAGGGTTTCATAGCCGTGGATGATGCAGCGAACAAGGGGGGGTGGTGGGGGTGGCTTTTTTTTTTTTTTTTTTTTTTTTTGAATCCCACTTTCAAGCCTCTGATTTGCTGACACAGAGAGGATGCACGTGTCAGAGAAATAGGGGGCAGGGATCTGCACACTTTAATGAGACAGAAAGAAACTCTTCTGTACGCAGAGCCATCTACAGAACAGACGAAAGGCCTGCCGTTAGAGGTTTAATTATTCCAGCGTTGTACAAGAGCGCTCATCCTGTGCAGTGAGGGCGAGGCGCTGGCTGCCCAAGTCTCTTATAATAAGTACCTTGCATACTAACTTCAATGAAAACTGCTCTCAGGAGGAACCCCTAGTATCAATCAAACAGAAATCTTTATTTATCCAGTCCACAGAGAGCAAGACACCACCACAGCAAACAATGAGGGAGGAACAACAAAAACACAAAATCAAATCAGAACTCAGCAGCAACTTTGCATTAAACAAAGAGCAGTGGTGCTCACCCTCCGAAACAATTTCTTAAAAATCACAAAAAGGCGGAGCGCTCAACAATTGGTGAAGTGCGTAGTCAAAAAAAACGAACTTCGTTTGGACCGGCACGGTCTTGTTTTTTGAAAGCTGAAATGATCAAATACATTTCTGGACACTTTCTGGTCACTGTGTTGTGTGAATGTTAAAAGCATTTATAAAACACACTCAGTGTGTAACATCAACCACTAGCTGGGTCGACCTGCTATATACACGATTACTGTGGCTAGTGTTTGTGGCGTGTTCAATGTATATGTCTGTGTGCAAATGAAAAGAAGAAGACTATTATAGTTAATAGAGACAGGGCTAGTTTGCCTCTTCAAACTTTCACAGACTAAGATTTAAATTAAATGTTTGTTGAAGGGCTCCCAATTATTCTCTCGTTGTCTTAATCCTGTTTCCTCCTTCGCGAAACAGACTAGCCTGATTGGGCAATTAAGGTCCTGGGGCTGTCCTGGTATTTAGTTTGAGTGGTCCGAAAACAGGACGTGTCGACCCATTCAAAACCAACCCCCTCCCTCCGTCCCTCCCTCCATCCATCCCATCTGACATCCTGACCTCTGGACCTAGCACAGGGAAACAAAGGGATTGAGAGGATAGGAAATAGAAACGTACAGGGGACAGAAATAAAGAATGAGAAATGGTAAACCTGGGGGTGGGGAGATAGGAAAGAATGTAGAGACAAAGGAAAGAGGGGAATGAGAGAGGAAAGAACAGGGGGAGAGACGCTTTGCAGAGAGGAGAAACAGGCAGTCTCAACAACAGAACATAGCGGGAAAAAGATAATGAAGAAAAAGAATCAGGAGAACAAGATAATGAGAAGAGGAGGGGAGGGAGTGGGGGCAAGAGTCAAAAAAAAAACCCCACAAAGCAGGGAACAAAGCGAAGAGACAGAGGTAATGATCGCGAAAGAAAAGATGTCACCTGGCCCTAATCATCCAAACCCAACACCCACAGCAACGCATTTCAGTATTAAAGGAGTCAGCAGCGGCTTGGGAGGGCAGGGCTTCATACGTCTCGTTTGCCTGGATCCTGGTTATTCTTCCACATTCCCAGTAGGTAGTAAAGCTGGTGAGTACAGAACCACAATGCAACAGAGGAAGAGGAGGAGGGTTTATAAAACCAAGCCTTGTGCTTTCTGCAATCGAAAACTGACAACAATCCTGCACTGCTGCATTACCCCATGTTAGCAGTGCTCCTGTTATCCTGCATTACCCCATAGAGCGAGCTGTGAATATCACGGACGTGTGTAGAGCTTTCTGAGATGTTACAGTAATAAAATAACGACTTGGATCGCATTATTGAGGAGTCTGGTGATAAACGAGGATCAGGAGAAGATTTATCTACAAAAAGGTATGTGAAAAATACAGCGAACAAGGGGTGGGGCTTGGCTGAAGATGCAGTACTGATGTTGCTTAGCATTGCAGTGCCCTTTAAACCAGTTTTACTCTTCAAACAAATATATATATTTTAAACAGCGCATGTAAAATAAACAGCGTGTGTGAAAATAAATTGGACCAGACATGCCTGACAAGCGATGAATAACTGGACTGCAAAGGGTTAACCCTGACAGCGCCAATCCACACACATACGGGACTCTATAGCATTCCAGACCAGGAGGTCAGCAGGTACACCCAGGAAAATGAACATGCATGCTGGTAACATGCAGTACATAACACCACTGGCACCAATACAAACAGATCCATCAGCAAGAGTTAGAAACTCACACAAGGTTGCATTGCTGCCACTCGTGCTGCTTGGACCTCTCAGTAAATCAGTGCCCTGCTCAATCTGCTGCTCGACTGATCTTACTTCAGCCTCACCGGAGTCTGCAGGGTTACCAATAGGGGCAGTTCATGCAGCAACTGTACTGGATGAGGAGCACATTCAGATCTTAAATCATTCAAACTCCATTTGAAAAGCAAGACTGCAGTGTATAGTAACAAGCTTGGGTGTGTCTTATTAAAAAACTCACAGTAAAGCAAGGAATGGATCGACCTGCTCTGCAGTCTTATTCCCATCTCTGTAAGGTGGTACAGGTTCTTTCCCTTCAGGGTGTTCCTTCTTCCCATCAATTACAGAGAATGCACGAGCAAGGACTCGCACAGGCTGCTCTACTGGTTTGTGTCTGGCAGGAATATGCCCTTTAAGACACGCAGAGCGGCGTACCTTTAAGATTTAAACAGATAAGACAGGGCTCCTACCTGGCCCTCGGCTCACAAGAGGTTCCTCTTTCACCAAGTGCAGAGCGAGATGACAGCTGCACTGAAACGGGACCCCACAGCACTCACAGAACACCTGCTCAGGAGTCTGGAGCTCCAGCTACACCACCTGCAGAGTGCCTCCCGTTAGGAGGGGTCTGGGATCAGTCCACACACCCTCTCCATCAGCTGGAGCCCAGACCCTGCTGACAGGCTAGAGGAATAGCACAGTCTAGCTGGGATTGTCAAATCAAAAACACCATGCTACCAGCGAGGGCTTTGTAATAATAATGATACAACAAACAATAATGCTACTGCTAATCATAAACATAACAATACGCTGTTCAACTCCCTGAGAAAGCTGACTTCATTTGATTACATTCTGTATTGCTCACTAAATGGGGGGTACAGTTAGCACATTTTTGTAAGATAGTTTCGTTTTTTCAAGCCCCTGGAATGAGCTTCTTGGAGAAATCAGCACAAATAGGGGAGTTAAACGGGTATGTGAGTAACACAATGGCCATCACACTTGAACTTCACTATAAACAAGCCCACCTGCACACTGGCATATTACAGGAGAGCAGAAAAGCAGAGACACAGACGCCACCTTTAACTGCTCGGACAGGGTTCGAAACTCACAGCAGCCCCACGATGCAACCGGTCCTGGGGTTCAGCACTCCCCTTGTTTAGGTGTAGTATTGAAACGAGTTGCTCAGCTGCCAGCTATTCAAGCAAGAGAGACTGTGCAATCCACTTAAGAGAGCGTACACATTTACAAACGTTTTAAATGTGGAAGACAAATCCTAAAAGCACCATTCACTGCACACAGAAGGCTCCCAAGCCCACTCCAGGAGCCCCCCTTGCTCCCCCATCTCTCTCGTTGGCAGCCCAGGCTGATGAATGTTTAAGTGACTCTGGGGACGAATCTCGATGATGAACACTCTTTGAAACGCGAACAGACCCTGATCACTGGGATTAAAGTGCCTCTTGATGTTCTGTTAAAAGCACATCTTTTTATTATAAAAACAGCCTCGAATGGCAATTAGAGCATCTGTTTAAACAGGCAGTGCTTTGCTTTCTTGTTTGTTTTTATATTATATATAAGGGTGTGAATGCATAGCTGCAGTTGAATACAGTCTCAAAAACTCAAACTATACACAGCAAAGGAGGCAAGGCAGCTTCATCACCCAGAACGCAACCCTGGCAAGCAAAAGCACCCCAGAATTAACCTAACTGACTCCCCCCCCTCCCCTTTTCCACACCGTCCGTACCGTTTCGTCCCCACAACCCTGGGACAACTGTGACTTGTGGGTACCGTTCCTGACCTGGGTCACCCCTGGGCAAGCAAACACAGTACCCCACGTCGTGACCTAACACCCACCCCCCCCCCAAGAAAACACCAACCCCCCCCCCCCCCCCCCCCCCCCCCTCCCCCCCCCCCCCCCCCCCCCCCCCCCCCCCCCCCCCCCCCCCCCCCGCCCCCCCCCCCCCCCCCCCCCCCCCCCCCCCACCCCCCCCCCCCCCCCACCCCCCCCCCCCCCCCCCCCCCCCCCCCCCCCCACACCCCCCCCCACACCCGCCCCCCCCCCCACCCCCCCCCCCCCCCCCCCCCCCCCCCCAAACACACCCCCCCCCCCCCCCCCCCCCCCCCGCACCCCGACAAACCCGCACCCCAATCCCCCCCCGACAAACACTCATTGTTAGTCTGGTTTTTAAACTTTATTTTCCACCATGAATGCATTGCTATTGCATGCTTACAAATAACGTGACGTTCAAAAGCCATGCTGGGTAATATTCAAGCCTCCCATTACATAACAAGTTTTATTTCAGCAAGCAGATCATTTTACAACCTGCTCAAGAGGACCACGGAGGGAGGCTTGCTTGACCACTAGCATTGACGGCTTACATAATTCAGTCTTCAAAATGACACTCAATTTTATTTTGTACTTGTGTAGCTCATTTCCCACAGCAGCAGACTTTCACCGTGTGCAGAGCGCACACAGCACCTTCCTCTCTCCTGCTCATGTGCTTTATTTGGAGCAGCAGCATCATTACCCTCCTCTCTGAGTTCAGGGCACTTGGGCCAGAATGACCCAGATGAATTGCTCATGATGAAAGGTGGTGGTAAGCACTCTGTCAGCCCATTTCAAGCTGTGTGCCCAGAACTGAACGTCGTTGCACAATGCCTACTGCTGCTTTCTTTCACTGCAAATAGATTAACAGACCCGTGCAACGCATTACTGAAAACATTGCAATCGTTTTGGGGGGAGGGCGCTGCAGGTATCGTGCAGAGGAGGGGTTTAAACAAACATGTGAGAGACGTCAGCCTGGTCAGGCAGACGGACACCCAGCTAGCTATCGCTTTAGCCAGGCTCCTGCAGAAAGACACAGTTCATGAGAGTCTCGCTGTTTCAGACACCGCAAGGCGACTAATCTACACAACTCATCTACAGCAGCTTATGTTGTCCCTGTCGAGGGAAATGAAAAAAAGCAAGCGAGAGAGAGAGAAAGAGATAGAGAACACTGCTCCTAACATTCTAGTACACTGTACTAGAACATCACGATATCTTGCCCATTTGATAATTCACTAATTTGGTCACATACAGTCCACTTTCACAGCAACATGCATGTGTATTATATTTTACTCTGTCTGATTCAGTGTTGTTTTCAGTATTTCAGCCAGGGAAACTGCAGGAGGGGAGAAAAAATGGGACACAGCAGCCACCTTTAAGTGCTCAGACAGGGTTTGAAACTCACACCAGCCTCACGGTGCACCGGTCCAGGGGCTCAGCACTGGTTTAGGTAAAGTCCATTAGGCCCTTGCTGAACCTGCTTACTCTGCATCGTAGCATGAAACGAGTCTGCAGTCTTTATAGTACAGAGTTCATGCAGCTACAGGGAAATGCCAATGTGCTGACATACTATACTGGGTTTTGAAGCCCAGGACTGTGAATTTCTAACCCTGACGACACCACAGAGAAGACACCTGGTTGCGATATCACATTAAAAACCTTTTAATAATGAATACTGGATCACGGATCGATGTATTCTGGCAGGTCTTTAATTAATTTTCTTGCTGTGTTTGGAAACACTTGCCTTCATAGTCTGGTTACGAGAGACTGGATTCCATTACAACTTTCAATATTCAAGGAAAATGAACACTGTTGAGACACAAACCCACCCCCTTCACAAACAAGCAAGTCCTGGTAAGACAGCTAGTTAAACAAAGCCAATTTATAACAGCTGCTCACACTGCAATTAGCAAGAAGGCAGTCAGCAAGGACATTAGAGCAGTCCACTGTCGGAGGTCGTCTGTGAAGCGGAGAGCCTCTCGGGTGACAGAAGAAAGGTTTAATGCTCCCTTCTGTCTGTGCCAATAGATTCTCTTTTAAAGTCTCATTACCCGGCATAAAAATTTATAATAATCTGAGAAGAATTGCGATCACTGACTCGTCTCCATGAGCAGGATCTGATATTGCAGCCCATCCCCCGTGTCGCAGGGTAAGTAATCATATGTTCATGTCCCAATATTCATCACGATCAGGTCTTCATTTCCAGCGCTGGCTGTATGGCACGCTGCCTGTGTACAGATATACAGAATTACACACACAGGGAGATTCACAAGCAGCTCAACACAGGGATACAGAGCTCCAGCTTTATTTCTCTATCTGACTTGCACAAAGTGAAATACTGAAGACACTTGCAAAGGGTCCTCATACAGCAAAATAAAAGCACTTTACTGTGACAGTGCTGACCACCTTGAATCAACCCAACTCCTAAATTATACTGACCTGCTCAATATGAAAGGGAGCATTGTGCATCACCGAACATGAATTGGCTTGTTTCTTTCATGAGATGGTCGTTGCACACAGTGCAGTGTTGATGAACATGCGGATTCATGGGCAAAGTGCTGGAGAGACAGACAGCTCCTTTACGAAGTCCAAGTAGACCGAAGCACTTTGTGACGCTGCATTGCTGTTCTGCTTGTAAGCCTCAAACAGGATTTCTTTAAGAATCGCCCTGCATTTGCCAGCATGTTAACATATGCCATCTTTAAATGGGGAAATATTTCGTGGTCCTGGTCTCATGCATACTCACAGATACATGTGAAACGGGTTCCTTTTTTAATTAGGAAACTGAACTGTGCATTGTTCAGCTCAACAAAAAGAACTGAGAACAAAAAAGGGGAAATTCAAAAAGTCAGGTCACGTAAACTATGCATGGGCTGGGTTTCCCTGTCTAAGGGCCCTTCGTGACTGCAGTTCCCTGTTTAAGTAGCTTCGTGGTTTTGTGTGTGTGCGTGCGCAAGTCGGATTGTGAAATAAAGAGGTTGACAGTATGTGCATGTTCACTACCAGGAAAGGTGTTCATATAGAGTTTGTGGCGCTCCTGTCTTGTCATTTAAACCACAGGTGCCGGCTGCTCTTCCCTGCGGCTGATGCGGTTTGTCTGTGGTAGAGATGCACACCTCTCATCAGTTACCTGCCTGAGGGAGCGTTTAACATTTCCGTTTTTAACCAACTTTACAATGCCTGTGCTGCACCCCAGCCAGCACGCACACTCAGTTAGGAATGCAGGGATGGAAATAAGACACCCATTGCAAAAGGCAGTTTGATCCATTCCTGGTTTTACTAGAAGTTTATTAAGACACAACTAAGCTTGTTACTTAGACACTGTGGCTAACCAAGCTCACATCAAAACCTGGAATGGGTGAAACTGCTGTGCAACAGGAGCCTTACTCCCCTCCCTGGAACAGGAGCCAGAAGCACAAGGTTACAATCCAGCAATCCCGATCCGGACTCCTTCACCTCTGTCTGCACAGGGCAGTGATGATGTCACTGCAGCAGTGCGTACAGAGCAACCAACACATGGAGGCACCGAACGAAGCAATGCCCTCGGAGCAGGATCATGATCTGAACCATATCCAACACTACACAGCATGTGCTGCGCAAGTAAGAAACACTCATCGAAACTTCAATGACAAACCGAGCGAGACTTTCTGCGTTTCTCCATTCAGCACTAGTGTTTGATAGTTATGGGTGACACTGTTGAACTGAACAGCTTCCCCTCCTTGTCACAATAAGTTGTGTAACAGCAGAGTCCAGACTCTCCATCACAGCAGCGAGACACAGCCATTCAAGAGGTACGACTACCAGACTGTAGTGAATACAGAACACCCCAGCCAGAGAGACGACTCTACTCGGGTCTGTGTTTGTACCTGGGATTACTGCTGGGTTACTGAGAATAAACACAGTAATAATAAATAATAATAATCTTTATTTTTATACAGCACCTTTCACAGTGGACCACCATCACAAAGCTCTTTACAAGAACTATGCATCAGCTGCAGAGTCACTAACAACAACGTCTCACCCGAAAGAGGGAGCCCCAGGACGTTAAGTGACTTGCTCAGAGTCACACAATGTGGCTGAGCTGGGATTTCAAACAGGGACCTGCTGGTTACAACCCTGTTTCTTTAACCACTGGACCACACAGCCTCCTGCCAAGTAAACATGTTAATGTGGGTAGTTTTTAGCCTAATTGTAAATATAATTATAATTACTGCAGCATAATTGTAACTAACTTGAACAAAAGAGCATTGTAACTAAGTAGCAGGTCAGTAAACAATTCTGCTGGAACGGTCATTACAGTTCGAACTGGCTTCAGGTCTGATGGGCGTTTACTGCACTTCTACCTGCGCTGGGTTGAGACCAACGCAGCAGTTAACCCTTTCCCACCTCCAACACGCTTCCAGAATACAGACACCCCGACGCACCTCTGAAAAGCCACAGATGCAGAGATTTATATACTGTACAGGAGCCAAGAGAAGAAGCCACATTCAACTCACAGTCCAGGCACTAGAGCTGCACTTGGTTAAAATGCTGCTGTTATAACAGAAACGTGCAGAGAGCAGTGACATTAAAAAACAGCAACGCAATGTGTGACAGACCCACAGGCCGCACAGGGAGCCCGCTGTGAAATCACCAACAATGCACAATGAATAGGTTTGACAGGCTGCGGTGAAAAGGACAATGGACAGAGGCTGAGATTTAGACTGTGCTGAAAAGGACAATGGACAGAGGCTGAGATCCAGCACCTCCGCTACAGTCAATGCCTTCATTCATTTCTAAAATATTCCAGACCCAGCTTTCTTATTCTGTTCCACTCAACTCAAAAACGTCCTCAGATCAAACTGCCCAATAATAACAGATGTGGATTTTTGATCTTCTTCTTCAAGCTAGTTTAAAATTAGCCTATTAGTTGCTTCTATGACAGAAGAAGGAATGGAAGAAGACTCCTATTGCACTGCAATTTCACCCACTCCAGAGTTTACTATGCCCTTGATTAGCCTCAGCGTATTGTTACAAGCTGGGGTATTACTCACAGTAAAAGCAGGAATGGGTCAAGCTGCAATTCAGTGGGAGTTTACTTCCATCCTGAAACACTGCCTGCTACATTACAATCTAGCCCAACACAGCAGCTCTGGCCTGGCACATCTGCAACTCCCTCCCTTGCAGAACTGCTTCATACTTGCATATTTATTTTTTTAGTAGGTGTTCCACACACACACACACACAGTTTAGCAATAGCCTGCTGAACACACGCCTAATTCTAGTAGAAATGAAGTTTTCTGAAGCAGTTTGACAAATACACTTACTCGACACAGCCTCGTTAGAGTCTGTAAAGACTGGAGAGCAGCGACTACAGCCTGCGCTCTGTGCGCACTACGCACTCCCTGATCTATGGTGTACCCCCGGGGTAGGGCTGTCTTTGAGAGGGCGCATTTTCTCCGGGTTATGCAATAAGACTACGTTGACAACAAAACAGGGTTCTTAAACAAATAATAGCGCCGAGCACAATACCACGTGGAATGCATGTAATCATTTCAAGAGAGAAAAAACAACTACAATCTGGCCAGAAATGAAACATCCCACAACGCTTTATATAAAATTAAAATCATAAACAGCGAGCTGGGCTCAGTCGCGGAATAGCTCTCGTTAGCAACACAGCACCATGACCAAATACGAGCTGTGTACAAAATACCCGGGCCAATACCAGCCGGATTTACACCGGTAAATCAACACAACTTCACTAACCCGCCGAGTCTCGCAGAAACTTAAATACGCTGCTTGTATTTAATGTGCTTGCAATTCTACCACACATCGCTTTATTACTAGTTTAGCTCAACTCCGGCCAGAATGGTTTCGACTTAAACCGCCAACACGTTCCAGCGGAAGTTACAATAACGAACATATTGCAAACACACAAACATCGATCCGATTCACCAAAAAAACAAACCAAATGCAGACACACGCCACCCGCGACTAAAACACATTACAACCGCGGAGACTTCGCTAGAGCCCCGGCCACCCAATCTGTGGAACAGACCCCCCACCCCCAAACCCCTCGCTAGGGTGCCGAAGCTCGACTCGACCCACGATGCGTGCTCCGCTGTATCAGCTGGTTAACAGGGCAATCCTCGCCGCTGGCACTTTGCAATGCTAACGGCCGCGTCCTACCGACTGCATGTAGTTTACAACAGCCCCTAGACCCACTCCTCTGTAAGATTCAACCCTCGTTACGATCCCTCGTTTCTATCGCGCTACAGGGACATTTGCATTCCACTTGTAAACAGAAACAACTCTGTTTAAGTAGAACAAACGCAAAAGAAGCTCAAACGTTCAGACGCCGCGCAGTTTTATAAAGTCTTTGGCGGTAAACATTGCAAAAAACAAAAAAATTAAATGAATATAATTCGGATTATTTTGATTGCGAGTTATTAATTCCTGTTCATACAGGTTTTCCTCGTCGCTGCAGTTACACAGCGGTTGGCGTGTAGTAAGACTCGTGTATTGCTGTGCAGCGACTCACCCCAGCACGACGAGCTCCCCGTATTTCACCGGGTCCTTGTTCGGGGCGCAGTGCTCCTCCTGACTCGTTGAAAACATTCGCGAGTCCGCTGAACTGCGCAATCACAACCCAGCCTCCAGCCTGGAAACTCGGCGAGGAAACCCTTCAGGCGAGGCAGCTGCCAAACCCCATCCAGCCTGCTCTTTCTCGACGTGGTAACCGCTAGTTCTTTTTTAATGTATTATTTATTTGTTTGTTTGTTTGTTTGTTTTAGTGAAACAAAAATTCGTCCCGTCTCTGCTTTTATCGAGGCAAGGGCTTTGATTGTTTTAAGCAGGCACTCTCCCCACGAAGCAGCTCCGTTCCCGTCCAGTCACTTCTGGAGCCTCAAGACACACAAACAATACCAAGCCGGGGCGGACTGTACCAACTGCTCACACACCGCATAGTGAAGGGGGGGAGCACATGCAGACTCCAAAAACATACCTTTCTAAGAAACATTTAAAAAAATACTGAAATCACTTTATTATACAATTAAAACATTTATATCATACATCTGATTGTATGTGTAGGCTTACAGTACAATTGAGAGTGTGAATTTTGGAATTACCTACTGCGTCCCCTCCGCGGTATTGGGCGGGCCCCCCACTGTTATGTAAACAGAGAGTGAGTGGAGATTCTTAAAGGGGCAGTGTTCTATTGTACATGTGGACAAGGAAGAGAGCCTGGGAGGCAGTGTGGTCAAGTGATTAAAGCAGATGGACTGGGATGCAGTGAGGGCTTGTGTTTAGTGTTGACTTGTGACTGAGATGCAGTTCTAAGGGTGCCTCAAGGCATCAAAACCCCAGGAGTGTACTTTTTAAAATGCAAATGAACAGAATTCCTAGGTACTGTCATACACCATACTACACTTCTCAAACTGGGGTTTCATAGAGGGGTGTGGCTACAGCTGTGCAACTCACAAACCACAGCATGAGGGGTGGGGCCTTTAAAGATGAAGCCCTGCCCTCCCACAGCCCTGAGGAGGGTCTGGCCACGTGGGTGTGGCTGGAGGGGAGTTTTCATTACCTTGGCTGTCATTGGGCCCTTCCACTCCTGTGTTCTGTGGGAAGTGCCTCACAAGACAGCTGGTCATGCTGAAGTCGACACTCCATTCTGTGGCTAATCTTGTATAGTTTTTAAATATGTTATTTTTATTTTGTTTATCATAAAAGAAAATGACCACAGCATTTAAACCAGCGCACACATATTCTTCCTGATTGTTTTAATGCTGTTTCAACTTTTTACTTTGCAAAAAAAAAAAAAAAAACATGATGAAAGTTAACGTAAAGATTGCTTGACTTGTGTTTTTAATGTATTCTACCACCAGACATGTTTTTCCTGTAAAAAATCTTCTAAGTTGCAAGCAAAAAGGATGAGACAGGCCACCTTTGGCCCAAGGCTTGTAGCCGCAATAAACTGATCTCAAACCAGCCTGCCTGTCATTACAATGTGAACAACTGTATATTAATCTACACGTGATTACATACACTTAGCATAGAATAATAAACAGATACAAATAATACAACATTATGCAAATCCAAAGTTGTTCCTTTAGGAAATCATCTCCAATCCTCACAAGAATCGTCATTGCTTCAATAGTATTGAATTGTGTTTCTTGTATCTCTGTTTAATCGGGTGTCCCAGGCAGTCACATGCAGTGCCATGGCAGGGTGGGTCTGCTATTGACATTGTGCACAGCCGCGCTGCTGAATCATTACAACAACTCAGCACAATGCAGAGGCCGCTTAACAACTGTGTTAACACTTCAGGACCTTTCCACTGCGCTCCTCGTGAGATCTCTCTGCACTCTGTACAAATGTGCACAGAGAAATCCCACAGAGGAGCTTTGGCTGGTCCGCGATGAAGCAGAGACTGTGTTGAACCCGGTCAATACTATTCCACCAAGCTGTGAGGCGTGAACAAGGTGGATTAATATTGCAACCCAGAGGCCAAGTGTGACTGCTGTGTCTGAAAGGAATGTCTGGATTATCAAACCTGGATTCATCTTGTTGGCTCACTGCCCTGACTTTTACAAAATGTATTATCACTACTGTATTATTCAGCCTGGCATTTCTGTAATGTAATGTTGATCTCCAGTGGATTGCGGGTTTAGAGATATGATGTCTATATCAAAGTGTAGACGTGTATAACAAAATAGCTGCCAGGAGGATATTCATTATATCTGAAAGCTTATTGAAAATATTTTAACAGCTTTTTAATATCACAGACACTCTCTGATTTAACTGGAGATGAGTAAAGTCAGATCAGACACGGGAGGAGCAAGTCCTGTGCATACCCCTTTAAACAGAACTAAGTTTAAAACACACGCCCACACAAACAATGCTGTGAATTGCTACTGTTAGTGCTGATCACTATAGCAACAGCGACGGAGAGAGAAGGTGCGCGAGAAGAGTATAGATTGTGTATGCGATTATAGAGAGATACAGATGGATATTGGTATGAGCGAGAGATGATAGACTCTCTCTCTCTCTCTCTCTCTCTCTCTCTCTCTCTCTCTCTCTCTCTCTCTCTCTCTCTCTCTTATATAGATATCATAGCTTTTCTAGAGTAGAGAGATTAGATATAAGAACGACGTTATCGATAATGAATAGAGAGAGAGAGGGTATCATAGCGAGAGATGAATATAGTATATAGATAGATGGCGAGCGATTAAGATGAGAGATAGAGGGACATCTCTCCCTTCTCTCTCTTTTCTCTCTCTCTCTCCCAGCTCTCGTCTGTATACGAGATAGATATAGCGTAGCTAGATACGAGAGAGAGAAGGGAGCGAGCGAAGAGATAGAGGCTATAGATATGTATAGCTCGATCTATATTAGAGATAGAGAGAGATATTAGATATATCTATAGATAGATATGCGATGATGAGAGAAGAAAGCGATCGCGATTCTAGGAGAGATAGTGGAGTAGCGATGACCTATAGAGTGCTCCGCTTTCTCTCTCTCTCTCTCTCCCTCGCTCTCTCGCTCGCTCTCTCTCTCACTCGCTCTCTCTCTCTAGAGATCCTGAGAAGATATTGCGAACGAGATATAGAGCAGAGAAGAGGTAGCCTATACCCTCGCTCGTACTCTCTCTCTCTATCTCTCCCTCGCTCCTCTCTATAGCTGATCTGGAGAGCTGAGAGAGCGATAGATAGATAGGGAGCGATCTAGATAGTCTCGCTCTCTCTCTCTTCTCTCGCTCTCTCTCTCACTCATCCTCTCTCTCTATATATAGGTGAGCGAGTCTGAATAAGAGATATAGAGGATATTAGATGAGCTAGCTGGACTCTCAGAGATATATAAGTCTCATGTGTCTATCGATAGATAGAGAGAACCTCTATCTCTCCCCTCTCTCTCTCTCTCTCTCTCTCTCTCTATTTTTTATTCCGATCGTATAATAGATATAGCACGAGTGATATCGTGGCTTAGACTCTATAGATAGAGACGCGGACTCTTATTATATGAATATAGAGAGTTTAGAGTAGCGAAGATCTCTCCTATCGAGATAGACGAGAGATAGACTGTCGATCTACTGCTACTTATATGAGAGATAAAGATAGGTATCGAATAGATATGATCAGATGTAGAGCGTTAGCGGATCGATTATTAGAGAAGATATATAATATCAGAGACTCTATCTCTCTCTCTCCTCGCTCTCTCTCTCACGATAATTAGCTATAGTATGATACATATCGTACCAGTGAGAAGTGAGCCTAGAGATAAGGAGATAGAGATAGAGAACTATAGATCATATTTGGCTATATTCGAGAGAGAGGATAGAGAGACTAGATGAAGATCTCGATAGAGAGAGAGACTAACCTGGCATCGATGAGAGAGTTATTGATAGCCGATGGTGATCTAGCTTATCACGATAGAGCGAGCAGATAGATATGGCTAGAGAGAGAGAGCGGGAGCAGAGGAGAGAGAGTCCCTCTATCTCTCTCTCTCTTTCTCTCTCTCTATCTCTCTGTAGAGGCAGCGTGAGATCGAGAATATAGCAGAGATAGAGGATGCTATCGAGTAGAGAGCAGAGCATAGCTAGAGATGTAGCGATCGAGACTCTCTCTCTCTCACTTCTCGCTCGATGAAGCGAGATCCTAGAGATAGAGACGCATGAGCCACGATCTTGTCTATTAGATAACCTCGATCTATATCTAGATCGATGATAGAAGAAGAGCAAGATAGAGACTCTTCTCTCGCTGGATCTGCTAGGTTAGCTAGCTATCTCTCTCTCTCTCTCTCTCTCCACAGGCTCTCTCTCTCTGCTCCGTAGAGAGAAATAGAGATTGGAATCGCTCTGAAAGATATGGATAGTATGGAGATCTCTCATCTCTCCCTCGCTCGCTCTCTCTCTCTCTCCCTCCCTCTCACTCTCTCTCTCTCTCTCTCTCTCTCCGTCTCACTCTCTTCTCGTCTCACTCTCTCTCTTCCCTCACTCTCTCTCTCCCTCCCTCGCTCTCTCTCTTTCTCTTATAGAGTAGAGCGATCTAGTGAGAGATTCTCTCTCTCTCTCCCTCGCTCTTCTATTAGGGAGCGAGCGATAGAGATGAGATAGTACATAGGAGAGGGAGAGCTATCTAGGCAGATGAGAGAGTAGAGAGAGTTAGAGGCGAGATAAGAGAGATGATAGGGAGCGAGAGAGATATAAGATAGAGAGATACGATGATTGGATGCTAGAGGAGATATACAGCCTAGATGAGCTAGGGAGTCGATCTAGAAATGGAGATTCTCTCTCTCTCCGTCTCTTCTCATTGGAGAGCTAGGAAGAAGATGAGAGATAGAGAGAGCGTAGACTCTATCTTCTCTCTCTCGCTCGCTCTCTCTCTCTACTGAGAGAGATAGACGAGAGAGAACTCTCCCGTTCTCTCTCTCTCTCTCTCTCTCTCCTCTCTCTCTCTCTCTCTCTCCTCGCTCTCTCTCTCTCCCTCGCTCTCTCCTCTCTCTATCTCTCTCTCTCTCTCTGTCTCTCTCTCTCTCTGCGAGGAGAGAGGACTCATCTCTCTCCCCGCTCTCTCTCTCTCTCGATCTCTCTCGATCTCTCTCGATCTCTCTCTATCTCTCTCTCTCTCTCTCTCTCTCTCTCTCTCTCTCTCTCTCTCTCTCTCTCTCTCTCGCTCTCTCTCTCTCTCTCTCTCTCTCTCTCTCTCTCTCTCTCTCAGGTAGCGAGAGAGAGAAGAGAGAGAGGCGAGAGTGAGCGATGTAGAAGAGGAAGAGGGGGGAAAGGAAAATCACCCTGCTTCCACCAAACAACACCCCCGAATAAACCTCGAGGCGGCTGGCATGTGTGACAGGGCTATATATAATCAGGGAGCCCAAACAGAGCTGCTATACTGTATACAGCTATATTTATATAAATACATTCTGGAGTTAGAAGGGTTTATTCAATTGATGTAAACAGCTGTGCATTTAAATATCACCCGTTTACATCATTACTATGGGACCTTTCTTGGTATATCCCTACCCCCCCCCCCCCTCTGTGACCTCTGGTAACATACGCTCCCGTAACTCTAGGATGGGGGGGGAGAGAGATGAGTTCTCTCTCTCTCTCTCTCTCTCAGCTACTAGGAACCGGACAAGCTCTTTCTCTCTCCCCTCATCTCTATCATGCATGCACTCTGCGATCATCCCTGGTTTCACATTCATCCCAGAGAAGCCCCTGGCTGCTAATTTAACAGACAATCAATTTCAATGATTGCCTGTGAAGCAGCGAGGGTGACATGCCCTGAGCGGGGACCCTGGCTGCCTGTGTGAGTGTGATCATTACAGCCTCTCTCAAGGGGACAGTGTGTTCAGTGACAGCAAGCTGCACAGCAGGAAGCCCAAGGACACAGGCAAGGAGAACTAGATCAGGGCTAGGGTATATTCATTGTTAAAGTCTACTGTAGGTCTGGCACCGACCTCACCGAAGCAGTCTGACAGAGTCTGAATGCAATGATTTGTAGAGGCACTCAATGCAGCAGTTGCATTGCCCTGATATAAAGATCCTGTTTAAACCAAGCTGTGCCTTGGACTCCCTGGCGATAGCTTAGGTAAGATAGATGTAGTGCATTGTTGTGTGCTGCGCTGTCAGTACGGATTCTGTTCCCTGTCAGTGATGTTAGATGAGGTTCAAAGCTCTAACATCACGATGCAGACGAGCCCAGCTCTTGCACAGTGGTTAAGACACTCGCTCACAGTGTGTGGGGTCGCCAGTTCACACCCAGCCTCCACCCGGTTAAACAGACTTGTTCTGTTACAAGCAGGATCCTGCATGCAGTTTGGGACACTCAGGTGATAATGTCAAATAAACAGCATGTAATCTTCACATCTTTTATCATTAGTACCTTGATTAACACAACAAATACAGATTTCTTGCAACCATGCTGTGTGATAATGGCCCTAGTGTTACAAGCTGAAAGTGAATGCTGTAAACACCCAACCCCCTGACACTAGCACCTTCTCTTCACAACGAGGTGAGCAGGCTTCCTCTAGACTGTGTGGAATGCTTCTCAACACTGTGATACAAAACCTCGGGGGCCTCTGTGTCTCATGTAAAGCAACTGTGTGAACCAGCTGGAGGGGGAGGCGGGGAGATCACAGCTCTGCAAACACAAACTCGTGAACAGCACAATGAATGCAAGACAGGTAGCCAGACTCTACAGTGTCCCCCGGCTCTGAGCTCTAGACCACACTCACTCTGCTCAGCTATCTTCAGTGCTGTAGCTGTTAGCTGCTCTGTGTCCCCTGTCCTCTCAGTTTGTTGGGGTGAAGGTTCATGCTGGGGGCCGGCTGCAGTACTCTGCTCTTTTTGTGTGGGGTTTGTTGAGTTCCGTAGCTGGGATGCTGGGAGCGTGCCTGTCTGGTTTCCATGGAGATTTCATTTGTAAATACCAAACATTCAGCAAAGGGGAGCCTGGGCCTCGGGAGAGGGTCTCTATTGTCGCTCCCAAACGCCCGTTTTTGTTTGTTGTCAGTTGTGTATTGCGGGGACACTGGGGGGGGGGGGGCTGCTGGGGGGGGGTTTTGGGGGGGGGGGGGGTTTAGAACACAAAGTGCTGGGGCTGTACTGAGTCTTTAAAAATATGAGTGTATTAAAGACTGGAGTAAAGGATTTCATTACTCAAAGAAAAATCATGTTCCCTTTTCATGAGTGCATAGATTAGTGCTGCATGCTGGAATCACAATCCAGGTAGCAGTCCTGAAACACAAGACAACTCACATAGCTTTGTGTATCTCACTACACAGCTTTGTGCATCTCACTACACAGCTTTGTACTTCTCTGCTAATCTGTTGACAACTTGTTGAATGTGAAATGTGATCCCCCCCCCCCCCCCTCGAGACACATGTGCTTCAGGCTCATGTGGGATGCATTATTATTGATACCGTTAGGAAGGATGAAAGCAGGAGCGCATTAACCACTAATCCAAGAGAGGGGGCAGACACATGTTTGTGGAATGCCAGCTAAGCACACTGCAGACTCAAACACCACCAGGGAAGAGAGAGGAGAAGAAATGAAGGGAGAGGAGTGGGAGAGAGGCATGGGGAGAGAGAGAGAGAAAGAGCGAGAGAGAGAGAGAGATGAAGGAGGTAGTGATTAGATCTGAGTGACTGGGAGGGGGTGGGAGGCAGTGTGGTCTAGTGGTTAGAGCAGAGGGACTGGGAGGTTGAGGAGGCTCTCACAGGGGGGTTATTACCCTAGATAATGGGGTTAGGTTCCCCATCTTGATTGGTTTAGGGGTTCAGCTGCGGTGCTGTTAGGGGGAGGGTTAGGGTTAGAGGTTGAGCTGCGGTGTTGTTAGGGTTAGGGGTTGAGCTGCGGTGTTGTTAGGGGGAGGGTTAGGGTCAGGGGTTGAGCCGCGGTGTTGTTAGGGGGAGGGTTAGGGGTTCAGCTGCAGTGCTGTTAGGGGGAGGGTTAGGGTCAGGGGTTGAGCTGCAGTGTTGTTAGGGGGATGGTTAGGGTTTGAGCTGCGGTGTTGTTAGGGGGAGTGTTAGGTGGAGGGTTAGGGGTTGAGCTGTAGGGTTGTTAGGGGGAGGGTTAGGGGTTCAGCTGCGGCGCTGTTAGGGGGAGGGTGAGGGTTAGGGTTGACTGTGCTCATATTTCACTGTTTAACCATGGGGGAGAAGCTGCTGCAATGGAATTTAAACAGAATCCAGATATTTGAGACAATTGAAGAGTGTTAATTATTCTCTTTGATCAAGCAGCGCTTTGAAAGTGAGGATGAAAACATTCCTTAACTGTATTGTGAGCCCCCCCCCCCCCCCCCCAAGAAATAATGAATTAAATGAAGAAATGTCATGATAGATGCCTGAACATGATTCGGTTTCTGTGGAGATTTTTGACAAATGAACACAGAGCGCCACGCTCCTTATTAAAGTTCACCATACTAAATCTGCACTGGGTTTTTGCAGTTCTCCATGCTTTTCCCATTTACCACAGTTTGCCATGTTTTATATATGTAAAAGGCTATGCTATGCGTTATCATGCATTTGCTATGCTGTGCTACACTTTGCTCTGCCTTGACGATGGTTCTTTTCTCAGGTCTGTCCCTGCCCTGCCTGCTCTCTCCTCACCCTGCTCTGAACCCGCGCCTCTCCTCCAGTGCTGGTTGTGTCTGTTGAAAGGATTCCTCTGTTGAATGCACGCCCAGCACAGGAAGGGGATCAAACCCAGTCTTGTATCCATAACCTCCTAATTTTTTAAGTGCCTGTCCCACCCTTCATCCATCCCACTCTCGCAGTTCCTTCCTGTCCCTTCTCTCTTTCCCCCTCTCTCTCTCTCTATCTGTGTGTGGGTGTGTGTATAGTCTGCATCTATCTGTGTGTGTACGTGTGTGCACACACATCACACACACGCACGCTTGGACATACCCACAGGTATCCATTTGTGTGTGTGTGTGTGTGTGTGTGTGTGTGTGTGTGTGTGTGTGTATGTGTATGTGATTGGAAACAAGAATTCCTCTGTGTGACTCGCAGATTCCAAGTTCAGAGTGAAGCACAGAGCCTCAGTAAGCTGGCAGATTTAATTAGCACTGAGGCTGTCTAATTGAATTGCAGAGCACAGTAAATTAGGCTAATTACAAGGCTGAGCCGGGCAGGAGACACAAACACACAGAACTGGAGGCGTTGGGAATGACAGGGGGCAGGCTACTGGGAGCTGTGGGGGAGTGTTAAGTGCATACAGTGTAGATCACTCTGACACTGGGGGGGCTCTGGTGTGTACAGTGTAGATCACTCTGACACTGGGGGGGCTCTGGTGTGTACAGTGTAGATCACTCTGACACTAGGGGGCTCTGGTGTGTACAGTGTAGATCACTCTGACACTAGGGGGCTCTGGTGTGTACAGTGTAGATCACTCTGACACTGGGGGGGCTCTGGTGTGTACAGTGTAGATCACTCTGACACTAGGGGGCTCTGGTGTGTACAGTGTAGATCACTCTGACACTAGGGGGCTCTGGTGTGTACAGTGTAGATCACTCTGACACTGGGGGAGCTCTGGTGTGTACAGTGTAGATCACTCTGACACTGGGGGGGCTCTGGTGTGTACAGTGTAGATCACTCTGACACTGGGGGGGCTCTGGTGTGTACAGTGTAGATCACTCTGACGCTGGGGGGGGCTCTGGTGTGTACAGTGTAGATCACTCTGACACTGGGGGGGCTCTGGTGTGTACAGTGTAGATCACTCTGACACTGGGGGGGGGCTCTGGTGTCTACAGTGTAGATCACTCTGAAGGGGTGCATTATAGTGCTGGGGTTGATACAATGTTTCCATCAAATAAGTGAGAAGTGGCCTGGAGCATAATACTGTCCCAGGATTTCAATATTTCTCAATCGGTCAGAGAGCAGGATTGCTCTGCAGTGTGCACAGTCCCCTGTGCTCTTGTGCTCCCCCCTCCCCACCCACACACATTTTCCAGTGCTCCCTTCCCTTCCCCCTCTCTGTGTGACAGCCTGTCCCCTCTCCATCAGAGCTGCATTGTCTCTGTGGCCACAGTTCAGAACAATGAACAATGATGAACAGTAATATACAGTAATGAACAGTGTCGCTTTTCATTAGCGAGCGCTGCAGTTCAAAAGTCAAGAGAACGACACATCCTCCCCTCCCTGTGCTCACTCACCACCTCCCCAACAATGAGGCTCCCAGCACAGCCCCAGCCTGCAGGACACTACACTGGCACATTATCAAACGCTGGTATTATTAGTAAGAATAGCAGTATTGACAACAGCATTCATATTAAAATTACTGTTCATTAATGAATGAGTTAGTCAGAGAGTCCGCTAGGTTTGTATAGACAAGCACTCTCTAAGTTAATTGCTGGTGCAGCAAGCCTGTGAAGTTAGCAGGATAGATGTGGGGGTGAGAGGGGGGGATCCTCTCCCTCTCTCGACTCATCAAGAGTGAAAGAGAGAGAGAGCCCGCAAACTCATTCCAGGAGATCCACCCAGCTGGTTGCTATGGTGATTCAGCCGGTTGTCAAGGAGACAGTATCATCATTCCAGAACTAGCTCAGAGTTGTATTATAAAAAAAAAAAGATCAACAGATATTACTGGGATACCAATGCAATAATCCTTTTATTAACTGGGTTCTATTAGAAATACAAAGAATGGCAATCCTCCAAAATAATCTCTCTTATACTCTCTGGACAGCCTCCCTCTGCTCTGTGCTGGTATAGAGAGATAGGGAGGTTCTTATATTCTCTGACTAGCCTCCCTCTGCTCTGTGCTGTTATAGAACTATGGGGGGAGGGGGGGGGGGGGGGGGTGCTTTAGAAAGTGCTTTGAAATAACGAAAGCCAGCAGGGAGGCTCTACCAAACTACAGCCATGTAACCAACACCTCGTTTTGTTTCTTATGTGCGAGACACACACAAGACAGATGCTGATGGCAAGTAACATAATTACAAGATTGTGCACACACACACAGGGGGCTTTGATTGTCTGTATTGCTGCACTCTCAATGAGAACAATAGAGTTTTCTTGCTGCTGATCTAAACTGTTCATTGTGGAGCCATCGCTGCCTGGCACACTGACACACACTCCAGCTGTGCGCCTCTGTATGTGCGTGAGGGGTACAGGAGCTGTGCACACTGCAGGCCTCTATGTGTGCATGAGGGGTACAGGGGTACAGGAGCTGTGCACGCTGCAGGGCTCTGTGTGAGCGTGAGGGGTACAGAAGTACAGGAGCTGTGCACACTGCAGGCCTCTGTGTGTGGTGAGAGGTACAGGGGTACAGGAGCTGTGCACACTGCAGGGCTCTGTGTGTGCGTGAGGGGTACAGGGGTACAAGAACTTTTGCATGCTGCAGGGCACTGTGTGTGCGTGAGGGGTACAGGAGCTGTGCACGCTGCGGGGCTCTGTGTGTGCGTGAGGGGTACAGGAGCTGTGCACGCTGCGGGGCTCTGTGTGTGCGTGAGGGTTACAGGGGTACAGGAGCTGTGCATGCTGCGGGGCTCTGTGTGTGCGTGAGGGGTACAGGAGCTGTGCACGCTGGGGGGGCTCTGTGTGAGCGTGAGGGGTACAGAAGTACAGGAGCTGTGCACACTGCAGGCCTCTGTGTGTGGTGAGGGGTACAGGGGTACAGGAGCTGTGCACACTGCAGGGCTCTGTGTGTGCGTGAGGGGTACAGGGGTACAAGAACTTTTGCACGCTGCAGGGCTCTGTGTGTGCGTGAGGGGTACAGGGGTACAGGAGCTGTGCACGCTGCAGGGCTCTGTGTGTGAGGCGTACAGGGGTACAGGAGCTGTGCACGCTGCGGGGCTCTGTGTGTGCGTGAGGGGTACAGGGGTACAGGAGCTGTGCATGCTGCGGGGCTCTGTGTGTGCGTGAGGGTTACAGGGGTACAGGAGCTGTGCACGCTGCGGGGCTCTGTGTGTGCGTGAGGGGTACAGGAGCTGTGCACGCTGCGGGGCTCTGTGTGTGCGTGAGGGGTACAGGGGTACAGGAGCTGTGCATGCTGCGGGGCTCTGTGTGTGCGTGAGGGGTACAGGAGCTGTGCACGCTGCGGGGCTCTGTGTGAGCGTGAGGGGTACAGAAGTACAGGAGCTGTGCACACTGCAGGCCTCTGTGTGTGGTGAGGGGTACAGGGGTACAGGAGCTGTGCACACTGCAGGGCTCTGTGTGTGCGTGAGGGGTACAGGGGTACAAGAACTTTTGCACGCTGCAGGGCTCTGTGTGTGCGTGAGGGGTACAGGAGCTGTGCACGCTGCGGGGCTCTGTGTGTGCGTGAGGGGTACAGGAGCTGTGCACGCTGCGGGGCTCTGTGTGTGCGTGAGGGTTACAGGGGTACAGGAGCTGTGCATGCTGCGGGGCTCTGTGTGTGCGTGAGGGGTACAGGAGCTGTGCACGCTGCGGGGCTCTGTGTGTGCGTGAGGGGTACAGGAGCTGTGCACTACCAGACATGCAAACAGATTGCATTTTTTATTTTATGCAACGATTTTTCTCCAATCGAAAGGCCTGAGAGTGCAGCTGCAGTGTCACTCCCTGTAGTGTACCAGAGAGAGAGAGAGAGACCAGTAAAAGCACTACCCAGGTTTGGCTCAGTATTCCGTGCTTTCAAACATTTTAAAAATCCAGACCTCCTGCCCTTCTGTTAGCATCACTTACATTTTCACTGCTCTCCTCATCCTCGTGTAGTTTCCTTTCAAAAGCAACCCACCTCTGAGCTCTCTGAACCCCAATGAACAGAGGGTTGGAGTGTGGCACTATAGGGCAGTCCCCCCTCCCTTCTTTGCCAGGTAGGTCTACAGTTAGGGTGGGCAAACCAGCCTCTTAGTTCCTTCATTTCCCAACAGATTTCTTTCAAATTAATTCCAGTTTAATATAAGCTTGCCCTGGTCTGCTCAGGGTTATTTTGAGTTTGAGAAGGAGTGGTATTTCCTGAGCAGTCATGATGAATACCAGAACAGACAGGTTCACAGACAGAACAGCAACCTTCCAGTTTAACATTGCAGGACAATGACACAACCCTATTCTTAATTCCCCACTGTGCTGCTGGGCAGAGCCTATTTTAATCTCTCCCTTCCCCGGCTGGTCACACGCTCCGAGATTAAAAAGAGTGCACCGAACAATCGGCCTCATTGAACCAGTCCCAGGGATGCCAGTGATCCGGCCACGTGACTCCACGTGCTGCCATGGGAACGGGATCTGGGACAAGCCAGCAAGATATATACCCAAAGAGACACAAGATTGCATGCAGTGCGTTGTGAAGCCATGCACTGAGGAGTTGTCAGTTACTGTAGCTTCCATCCTGATCTGCGACAGCAGACTGAAATTACTTCTTTCTTTCTCTTTCTGGGCACCCTCCGATACCACCCAACCCAACTGATTTTTTTATACCCAGGTGCTCTGCAGTGGATGTCGACAGTCTACCGCCCCCTGGTGGACTGCCTCAAGCTCACCAGGTGGGAGATGGCAGCGCTTCAACTGCATCTGTTAAGAAACTGAGAAGTGAGCTCCAGGGAGAAGACAAAGAGAGAGCTCCAGGGTGGAGAGGAGAAAAGAGCTCCGGTAGGGGGGGGTGAGAAGAAAGCTCCATGGCGGAGATTAGAAGAGAGCTCCAGGGTAGAGGTGAGAAGAGAACTCCAGGGTGGAGATTAGAAGAGAGCTCCAGGGTGGAGATTAGAAGAGAGCTCCAGGGTGGAGGTGAGAAGAGAGCTCCAGGGTGGAGATTAGAAGAGAGCTCCAGGGTAGAGGTGAGAAGAGAACTCCAGGGTGGAGATTAGAAGAGAGCTCCAGGGTGGAGATTATAAGAGAGCTCCAGGGTAGAGGTGTGAAGAGAGCTCCAGGGTACGAGATCTAGAAGAGAACTCCAGGGTAGAGATTAGAAGAGAGCTCCAGGGTAGAGGTGAGAAGAGAGCTCCAGGGTGGAGATTAGAAGAGAGCTCCAGGGTGGAGATTAGAAGAGAGCTCCAGGGTAGAGGTGAGAAGAGAACTCCAGGGTGGAGATTAGAAGAGAGCTCCAGGGTGGAGATTAGAAGAGAGCTCCAGGGTAGAGGTGAAAAGAGAACTCCAGGGTGGAGATTAGAAGAGAGCTCCAGGGTGGAGATTAGAAGAGAGCTCCAGGGTAGAGGTGAAAAGAGAACTCCAGGGTGGAGATTAGAAGAGAGCTCCAGGGTAGAGGTGAAAAGAGAACTCCAGGGTGGAGATGTGAAGAGCTCCAGGGTAGAGAGGAGAAGAGAGCTCCAGGGTGGAGGTGAGAAGAGAGCTCCAGGGTAGAGGTGAGAAGAGAACTCCAGAGTAGAGGTGTGAAGAGAGCTCCAGGGTAGAGGTGAGAAGAGAGCTCCAGGGTAGAGGTGAGAAGAGAGCTCCAGGGTAGAGGTGAGAAGAGAACTCCAGGGTAGAGGTGAGAAGAGAGCTCCAGGGTAGAGGTGAGAAGAGAACTCCAGGGTGGAGATGTGAAGAGAGCTCCAGGGTAGAGATGAGAAGAGAGCTCCAGGGTAGAGGTGAGAAGAGAACTCCAGGGTGGAGATTAGAAGAGAGCTCCAGGGTAGAGGTGTGAAGAGAACTCCAGGGTGGAGATTAGAAGAGAACTCCAGGGTAGAGGTGAGAAGAGAGCTCCAGGGTAGAGAGGAGAAGAGAGCTCCAGGTCATTTCCAGTTACAGGAGTGGAGGACAGTGCACACAACTAAAAAAAAAAGACAAACAAAAATGTGCTTTAAAAATCATGCTAACCAACCGCAATGGACAGAAACCAGAGCGCCACGTCATCGTTCTGAGATGAACGGGTTTAATGAAAGGGTTGTTTTACTGTACTTTCAAGATTCAGATCATTCACTAAGAAAAAAATAATACAATAATAAAATTCAATCGAACCCCCCAAAATTAAAAAATAAAAGGTGCATCGACCACAACACAGATTCCTAGGCATTGGTATTTGAATACAGGATTAAAGTTATTGAAATACGGCAGATATAAAATACAAACTTCTTAAAACAAAAGTTATAAACCTGCAATCTGTCTCGAACAGAAAACGCGTGATACAAGGATCGATTGTCAGCAAACAAGCAATGCGTGCAACAGCAGACACGAACACGGACATCGTGCGGATCAACTATCAGCCTGCTGTCGGGAGAATTAGTGGGAACGAAAAGGCTTTGTGTCGAGGTTTACAGAAATATGCAATCAAAACCCAAACTTAGACATTAGCATTAAACAAACACACAAATAAACAAACAATAAAACAATAAATGTCTGAAATCCTTGAAGAAACGATCAGATGCTTCGGTCAGGGAAGGCTGCGTGTCCCGGAGACGCCTGATTCGGAGTAGACCAGCTCCAACGCGTCAGCTGGTTCCAGCGCGGCGTGCCTGTGAGCTGCAGGAATGTGCTGAGCTGGTGGCGGGCTTGTTTCCGCTGATCTCGCAACATCATTGGAAGAAAAGAAAGCTGTGTCGTGCAGCACGTTTCTGTAAGCGAGTGTCAGCGGGGGCTGTTGTTGTGGGCTCTGTCCGCAGCTGGAATTTTATACCGTTAAAAGAAAGGACCCTTCATGCGGTGCTAGAGCTGCAGAATCCGCTCCACCTTCCAGTGAAACAAGTGTGGAAACAGCTGCCTGGGCCTGTGTGGATTGCTGTTCTCCAGAGTAAGAAAAGTAGCAGGACTGGTTATACACACACACACAGCTCTGATGTACAGTGCTCAGTGGGCTCCACACACACACACACGTCTCTGATGTACAGTGCTCAGTGGGCTCCACACACACACACACACGGCTCTGATGTACAGTGCTCAGTGGGGTCCACACACACACACGGCTCTGATGTACAGTGCTCAGTGGGCTCCACACACACACAGCTCTGATGTACAGTGCTCAGTGGGCTCCACACACACACGTCTCTGATGTACAGTGCTCAGTGGGCTCCACACACACACGGCTCTGATGTACAGTGCTCAGTGGGCTCCACACACACACGGCTCTGATGTACAGTGCTCAGTGGGCTCCACACACACACACACGGCTCTGATGTACAGTGCTCAGTGGGCTCCACACACACACGGCTCTGATGTACAGTGCTCAGTGGGCTCCACACACACACACACGGCTCTGATGTACAGTGCTCAGTGGGCTCCACACACACACAGCTCTGATGTACAGTGCTCAGTGGGCTCCACACACACACGGCTCTGATGTACAGTGCTCAGTGGGCTCCACACACACACGGCTCTGGTGAGCAGTGCTCCGTGTGCGTTCAGTAACTGCTTTCACTGTGAAAGGGGATTTAACACAGTCCGTCTCTCAGGAACTATTGCATTGTATGCGCTGAATCACACTCTGAATGGTTTAAATTCAGCAGGGATTTCATCGTTACAACCACAATCAGACTGACACACAGCTGCTTTCCAGAGGGCCTTTGTCTCAAACCTCTCCTTGCAATACCAGAACAGTTTCCTGTGCGCACCACGTGGGCACATTTTTCGTTTTTTGGAGGAAATTGCTTGTAAAGAGAGGACCGAAATCCCTCGTACCAGGACAAAATGTACTAACGGTAAAGTCCATCGCTTATCCATTGATCCACCCACCCCCTAACTCTCTTGCAGAGAAATTACAGCATCTCTCTCTCTATCTCTGTAGATCACTTGTATTCTGATTTTTGGTGTTTTTCCCCCCCCCTTCTTTTTACAAAAAAACAGACCACAGGCTCCCCCTTGTGGCTTTGGGAAGGACTTCAGCATTCAAAAACACAGGAAAGACCAGCCCTGCTCTTCTGCTCCTGTTCCAGTGTCAAATAAATATATTTAACCAAAAAAAAAAAAAAAAAAAAACAAACAAACACACACAGAACCACTAGAAGACCAAATAACCAAGCATCCCTTTTATTAAAATTGATCAGTATTAATAAAATTAGCAACAATACAACGGAGTGTTGACTGGAGAGTAAAGACAATGACCTTTCTCCGCCCCCAGCCCCACACCCCAATAATCAAACACTGCTCTGCCTGTCTACCTTCAGGCAGCTCATGACTGTATCACTGGACTGCACTCGATTCCACAGCCGCTGCCTCGGTACCAGAGCTCGTGGTCTAGGTGGGACCAAACTGCCAGCTCATGAAAAATCCAGAAACCGTCTCTGTAGAAAACCCAACACCTTCCCACCAGAGCCGAGCAAACAGAACCCAGGGGACCTGACAGAACCACAGACCCATTCTGTTCTAAGCTGAAGGTTCAGAAAAGGGTGCAAAAAATAGTGTATAAACCCAAGAGGTCGTTTTAAAAAAAGAAAAGAAAACAGTTGATTGCTATAAAACTAAACTCTGAAGCCACCTTGTGTGTCAGTAGCTGAGCCCTGGAGACAGAGAGAAGGAGAGAGGGGTGTGGAGACAGGACAATCAGTTCAGTGTTCATGACTAAAATCAGGGAGGAGGAGGAGGGGGGGGGTGACAGTGAAGTAAGGCTCAGTTCGGCAGCTGGTTGTGTCAGTGCCTGTTTATATCTCTGCTCTGTTGGGTTTGTCGTCGTTCTGAAAGAGAATTGAAACACAAAATCAGCTTTTAAAAAACAAAAAAAGGCAAGAGACCATTCTGTACTGCTGCCCTGACCTACAAAGAGCTTGACAGCGTGAGATGCAAGTCTACGCGATCACCGTTTCCTTTCCACAGTCCCAGATACACATCCACCTTAAACCCTTTCCTGCAGGTGGTTTAAATCTCAATTTCATGTTTAAAAAAAAAAGAACACATTTAACAGTTTGCTTGCTGAGCATGTGAGCCAACACTGGATTGCAGTTTTGGTTGCAAGACACACTTTTTCCTGCTAGATTGGAGAGCATCCTTGTTCACTGAATACTAGCCCACTCTTCCCCCTTTCACCACTCTTCTGTCCTCCCTTGTTTCCCTCCCTTTCATCTCTTACCCCCTTGTGCCCCTTGCTGAGCTGCTGGCTGACACTCTGCAGGAGCTGCTGCAGCTCCTTCACTGTCTGGTTGAGCCCGTCTGCCATCCTGTTCTTGCAGTCCATCTCCTCCTGAGAGAGAGAGAGAGGAGAGAGAGATCTGAGCATCACTCATCCTCAAGCCATCAGACCCCGACATGTTGACCCTGGAGAGAGCTCCAACAGCCCCCCAGAGCCCACTCTAGAAAAATACAATCCCACGTACGGCTGGTTTCACAGCCCCAGATTAGTACTAACCTTGGACTACCTCATTTTACTTTAGGTAAGGTAGTCTGGGATTGATACTAATCATCAGGATGCGTTTTTAAAACAGATCTTTAATAAATGTTTGAGACATCATTCCCAACACACACACAAGGCAGTAGCTCTCAGAATGAGGCTGGACAGACCCCCCAGTCTGACACACTGTATCTGGGATTGCAGCAGCAGAGTGGTGTGAGCGAGAGCGTGCCGGGGTGCGCTGGGCACTTACCCTCTCCGTGGCGAGGGTGCTGTTCTCAATCAGGCTTGCCTGGCCCGTCTCTTTGAAGATCTCTGCCTGGATCAGGTCCAGACCCTGCTGTGCCTGTGAGAAGGGAGCCCAGTGTTCATATGTATGCGCATTTATTAATACGAACCCGATCTAACACAGGGATGCAAACATGACTCCCTTTGCATAGAAGTTTGATCCCCTCCTGGTTTTACTGTGCGTTTCAGAAGACTCTCCTGAGCTTGTTCCCACTGTAGATTAACCCCTGAGATGAATGAAACTACCGGGAGTCTTACTTCCACCCCTGTAACAGATTCTATACAAGGGGTGTTAGTTTCCAATTCAATTTAAACTAACACAGGTTTAGATATTTACATTAACAATGTTTGTTACATCATAAAAAGCCCCATCACTAATTTATTTATGGTGACTGTTTACAGCCTTTAAATTATATATGGCACAGACACACAATGAATGAAAAATAGTTGGCTTACACCGTACACTTACTGTTATGCAAACACTTAACAGTAACAGTGGGGGTAGAGTCCAGGTTTGAAGGGGTGGGGTTGGGTCCAGGTTTGAAGGGGTGGAGTAGGGGTTGGTGGGGATGGGGTAGGGGTCGGGTCCAGGTAAATGGTGTTTTGCCAGTGAACTGTTTACGGAGAGCCTTTAAATCTAACATATATGCAACATGAACTTTAATGCCCATAGAAAAATATTTGGCTTGTAGCACGTACACTATGTACTGTTATGCCAAAAACTCTAAGCAGTAACAGTGGGAGGTAGAGTCCCCAAGTTTTGAAGGGGTGGGGTTGGGTGCCCCGGTTTGAAATGGGGTAAGAGATTCCAGGGGTTTTGGTAGGGATGGGTCCCCTTGGTACAGGTTCCAGGTTTTGAAGGGGTGGAGTAGTGGTTGGTTGGGGGAATAAAAACAAAACAGTGTCCGGACTTTTTACCATTTATTTGAAGGGGTGGGGTAGGGGTTGTGGGTCAAAGGGGTTAGGTTGCCCGGTGTTGACGTGTCAGGTAATAGTTGAGGTGTTAGGTGGTATGGGGTAGGGTCACGGTTTGACAGGGGTGTGGGTTTAGGTTTGTAAGGGCCAACAGGGTCCACCCAGGTTGAATTTGTAAAATTGGGTTGTTGGCCCTTAGGGTTATGCCAAAACACTTAGGGTGGGTGTTAGTGGTGTATCTGGTAGAGGAATTCCCGGTTTTTTTGAAGGGGTTGGGGTATTAGGTTGGTTGGTGGGGGTTAGAAGGTGTCGGTCCCGGTTTGTGCCAGGGTGGAGTAGGGTTTGGTGGGGATTGTATACAGGGGTTAGGGTCAGGATATTTAAGGAGTATAGTTTTAGGGGTTAAAGTGTTAGGGGATTAGGTAAGGTAGTGTCCAGAGTTGAAGTGGGTTGAATCAGGGGTTGTTTGTGGAACGGGGTAGGGGTTTCTGGTCAGGGTGAAGTGTTAGAGTAGGGGGTCTAAAGAAACGGGGAACCCCAGGGGATTGTGGTAGTAGTGGGAGTGTTGAAGTGGAAATGGGGTTAAGGTGGTTCCACGGCCACTATTTTTGCCGCCAGAAGGGGTGATGGAGTCTCTTTCAGGGTCTAGGGATTTTCATACTGGGTCGATGTTTGGGGGAACACTGGGGGGTGTTTTGAAGAGCAACAGGGAATAAACAGCAGGAATCACATGAGCAGGAAGTGTAGCCAAGTTGTGAGTTAGCGACAGGGTGAATGAAAGGGATGGGTAACTGGGAACTCCTGATTAGGGGCATTTCCACGTTAGGGTCCCCCCCAGGTTTAGGCTAGGCAGGAATTACATGGACGCGCGAGTGTACAGGTAACAAAGCTCAGTAGTTGGATTTTGGCATATATAAAAAACCAAGATGGGCTATGGAGTAGGTCCCCCCCAGAATCCGTTTGAAGCCGTGCACACCAGAACTGTGAAGATTAAGGTGCCCAACGTCTCTGGTCGAAAATCAGACTGAACCCAGGGATTTTCGTGGCATTGCTCCCTCTTCAACTCCTGCCTTTCCAGTCTTTGGATTAGCAGCTTTCTTTCAGCTAAGGTGTTTTCAAAACTGAAAAACAAAGAACAGGCGAGGTTTTCGTTTGAAGGGGTGGGGTAAGGTGAAGGTGCTCACCTTGTGCAGATCACCTGCCACTTTGTGCCGCTCCCTCTCCTCTGCTTCCAGCTTGGATAGAGTCTCTTTCAGCTGGGTTTTCAACTGAAACAAGAACAGGCGAGGGGTCACATATACAGCAACCACTGGGAGGAACATGAAAGAGCACAGGGAATAAACACAGGAATCACAGAGCAGGAAGATCACAGCGTAGCCGGGTGAGTAGCCAGGGTGAATGAAGGGATGGAAACCAGACTCCTATTGCATAGCATTTACACCCCTTCCAGATTTTACTAGCAGCTTTACTCGCCAGTGTACAGGTAACAAGCTCAGTTGTGTCTTGTTAGTCTCATAGTAAAACCAGGAATGGATCAACCTGCTATGCAATAGGAATCACTGAGAATACTTTACTAGACCCACAACCAAAAACTGGGGGATTAAAGCCAGCGTCCCCATATTAACACCCAGTTTGGACTGTGAAGCAGCACATGCCTCAGCTGTTGCACTCAGCCTCTGCTGCTGCAGCACAAGATCCTCAAAGGCTGGAGTAAATGAAGCACGGAGCAGCAGGGAGGTGTTCTGCACCACCCGAGGGCAATCACGTGATAAACTTAGCCTGGGGCTTCATTACAATTCAACACGGATTTAGGACTGAAGACTGAAAGGGAAGGCAAGTGACCTTTTTTATTCTTCTAATTAAAAGCGTTTGTGCAACAGCTTCCGACTGCTGCAAACCCTGGGCTTTTCTTTCAGGATCACTGTGGATCTGAAGGGCTGTGAAACCCTTGGAATGGGACAGTGTTCAGCTTGACCACAGAGAGGCTAGTTCAATAAAGCAGTAGGATTTGTATAGTTTGAACAGCAAGGGATAGGAATGCAGTGCAAATTACAGCTTCAAATGCCACTGCAGTTTTTTTTTTCTTTTATTTATGGCATTTGCAAATCACTCAGAGTGGTTCTTATTGCATTAACTATTGTTTTAAATATATTTTATGAATACAACATGTGATTGATTCAACTATAGTAATAATAATAAGACATGGGCTTGATTAATAGTGCATGGCTCTGCTGAGGTATACAATAGAAGGAATAACATACACATGTACATAAGGCTGCAATTTCTTTGAGAGTTTTTGGTGACTCATTTAAAAAATAAATAAAAAAATCAAGCTACCTCAAATAAACAATTTGAAACCTGACCGTTTCGAATCACTTTGACTGCTGTGCCGTTTTCACATGTTGGAGATGTGTTGTGTTTAACTACAGCCTTACAGGGGTCACACCTGCAGACAGGGCCGTACGCACCCGCAGACAGGGCCGTACGCACCCGCAGACAGGGCCGTACGCACCTGTAAGCAGACGGGAACGTTTACTACCAATTAGAACACAGCATTACACAAAGCTACAGTAACAGAGCAGGGAAGTGTGAGCTGCGAGCTGCACAGCTGCTCTACTGAGGGCAGGGGGGTGGAATCAGCTCAGAGTGCAAAATTTAAACCTGCTGTCTTACAAATACACCATGTGACTAATGAATCTAATGTCCAATATACCTAGTCGCTAATGCACTAGGCTACAACAGTCTAATGCTAAGGTTTCTCTGTATGGGATGCCAGCTTTAATGGAGGTGGACCTGGGGGGTTAGGAAGAAAGAGTGATTGAGATACTGACTCCAACGTGGGTGTCGCGACTGGAAAGCAGTGCTGATGGAGCTATGAAATCAGTATCACTTTGCAGGCAGAAAGCCTTAATAAAGAAAAAGGTAAAGTAAATTCAGCATGGCTGTTAGTTTTGGCGTGAGTACTTTGCAGGGCTGGCCATATCAGGTACCCAAAGATTGTGCTAAAATCAGGACCTCAATATATGCCGTATTATCTTTCCTTTACCTACACACAGTCTACTCAACATACTATAGACTGGACGTGAGCACAACGCGCACGGCAGAGCAATGCAGACCAAAACTCAATATTTAAGACGGGGCTGGAACTCCCCTAAATGGTACGGTCTGGCCAGCCCTGCTGTGATTCAGTGCGCTGCGTTAGTGAGAGTGTAGTGTGGCTCCTCTACCTAGCGCTGGGTCCCCAGGGTGTCTACAGCACAGCAGTCTTACCAAGTTCAACTCTTCATTCTGTCTGACTGCTTCAGAATAAGAACCATCAAGTTTGCTCTGCAATTCAGTCAACAGATCTTTCAGCTGAAATAAAGTTTAAAACCGGGGTTTAGACGCCAGCACAGGGAGGCGCCCGCCTCTGTGTTGCAGTAAGAGAATAGTTTGAATGGAATAACTGAAAAAATAAAAAAACACAGTTTTAAAAGAAACGCTTTTGGTCTTTGTAGCAAATAAAAAAGTTTGTGAGGACAATTACTAGCAAACAGACTGGAGCAGCTTGGAAACTCACCTCTCTGACCTCCGAAACATAGGTGGCGGTCACTTGTTCTGCCTTTTCCAACTGAAACTCAAGATGCTGCCTCTCCTGCCTCAGCTGAAAAAAAATCCCCCCCCCCCCCAAAAATAAAAAAAAAAAAAACCGGGTTCCAATTAATGCTCCCTCTCCGTCGAGAACCTGACCTGACAACACCCCCCCCCCCCCCCCCCCCCCCCAAAATAAAACCCTCAGCCAGGAGTCTGCTCCACTCACATTCTTCAGCTCCCTGCTGTCTGCACACAGCCTCTCCACCTCCTCCTCCAGCCCGGTCACCTTCAAGTGCATCTGAAACAAGAGGCGCAGGTTTCGCATGTAAATACCCTAACCAGGATACAGAACCCTAATCAAGATACAGAACCACACTCTGGATACACATCTCGTTGTAAAACGGGGTCCTGACAAGGAGGCAGAACTAAAAGAATCCAAAGCAAGTACATCTAATGAACTGCTCTCACCTGTCTCAGCTCGCTCTGTGAAACCTCCAGCTTCACTCTCCAGCGGGACTCCTCCTGCTCCACGCTGCTCTGCAGTCTCTGCAGGATCCCCTCCTGTGGACACGGGGCAGCACACAGTCACACACCTGGTTATCTCTTTGCACCACAAGACCTTGAACAGCAAAAGATACAACGGCATCCGAACTCTGAGACCCAGCCCAGAATGGACAGTCTCTGCAGCACGATGAGGCAAACTCTCCCCGCAATCCAACCCTTGGGATGAGAGCACAAAGCACTGCCTGTGTGGCCCCTAGCGGAGCAACATGGTGCAACCACGATTCGAATCAGCAAGCTCCCGATGGTGCGGCTAACCCTGCTCTCCACACCATGGTCACTTTCACTAGGTGAGCCACTGAACTCAACAGCAGCAGATCTTAAGACTGCTTTAATTAGTGGACCCGCTCATTAACAAACCCACCGCTGTTTGTACTGTCTGAATCCATGCTTAAAACGCTGCCCTTACCGTCTCTGCCAGTACTTTCTTGTACGTCTCGCAGTCCTTCTGCATAATCCTGTGGAGCTCCTCCGATTCCCTCAGCTTCTCCTCCAACAGCTGGGAAACAACATCATTAATAAGACACATTAAATACAACCTCCAGTGCTAGCACCAGCACCATGACAAAATGAGAATGCTGCTGGAAAACACAACCCCTAGCGCCAGCTCCAGCTCCATGACAAAATGAGAATACTGCTGGAAAACACAACCCCCAGCACCAGCACCAACCATGACAAAATGAGAATACTGCTGGAAAACACAACCCCCAGCACCAGCACCAGCACCATGACAAAATGAGAATACTGCTGGAAAACACAACCCCCAGCACCAGCACCAGCTCCATGACAAAATGAGAATACTGCTGGAAAACACAACCCCCAGCACCAGAACCATGACAAAATGAGAATACTGCTGGAAAACACAACCCCCAGCACCAGCACCAGCTCCATGACAAAATGAGAATACTGCTGGAAAACACAACCCCCAGCGCCACGACAAAATGAGAATACTGCTGGAAAACACAACCCCCAGCGCCAGCACCAGCTCCATGACAAAATGAGAATACTGCTGGAAAACACAACCCCCAGCACCAGCACCAACCATGACAAAATGAGAATACTGCTGGAAAACACAACCCCCAGCGCCAGCACCAGCTCCATGACAAAATGAGAATACTGCTGGAAAACACAACCCCCAGCACCAGCACCAGCTCCATGACAAAATGAGAATACTGCTGGAAAACACAACCCCCAGCACCAGCACCAGCTCCATGACAAAATGAGAATACTGCTGGAAAACACAACCCCCAGCACCAGCACCAGCTCCATGACAAAATGAGAATACTGCTGGAAAACACAACCCCCAGCACCAGCACCAGCACCACGACAAAATGAGAATACTGCTGGAAAACACAACCCCCAGCACCAGCACCATGACAAAATGAGAATACTGCTGGAAAACACAACCCCCAGCGCCACGACAAAATGAGAATACTGCTGGAAAACACAACCCCCAGCACCAGCACCAGCTCCACGACAAAATGAGAATACTGCTGGAAAACACAACCCCCAGCACCAGCACCAACCATGACAAAATGAGAATACTGCTGGAAAACACAACCCCCAGCACCAGAACCATGACAAAATGAGAATACTGCTGGAAAACACAACCCCCAGCACCAGCACCAGCTCCATGACAAAATGAGAATACTGCTGGAAAACACAACCCCCAGCACCAGCACCAGCTCCATGACAAAATGAGAATACTGCTGGAAAACACAACCCCCAGCACCAGCACCAGCTCCATGACAAAATGAGAATACTGCTGGACTGCACACCTTTGAGTCTTCAGGTTTCGATGCCAGAGCCTCCTTCGCAGCCGTTTCGAACTCCAGCATCCACTCCTGATGGTTCTGCAGAAAGAAATAATAATAACAACAACAATAATAATATTAACCGCTTTATGGTTATTTAAAAATGGGAAACCCTTTCGTACGTCATAGACCTTTTTGAAAAACTTTTTTGACCAGAGTGGTCTGGGTACTCATTTTATATATCAATATATATATATATATATATATATATATATATATATATATATATATATATATATATATATTTTCAATGTTCTTCCATGGTCTGACATGGGGAAACATGGCATCCTCAGAGGCTATGATGTATTTGCATCTTCCATTGTCCCCATTAAAGACTAGAAGAGTGTTTGTTTCCATCCCCATATGAGGCTATCATGCGTGAAGGACTATGTGGTCACGGTGTTCACAAGCTTGAGAACAAGTTTGGTTCTGATTTTGTATTTGATATCGCTCTCCTAACAGGCACTGCAACCTATGTGCAAGAGGGAATGGGGGTGCCAGTCACCTGTTTGTGTGGCAGAGGCAGGCTCGGGAACAGTCTGTGAAGTGCCTCTCGGGTCTGCATCTCCACCGAGGCCAGAGCCTTCTGACCCTCCTGTGGAAATAGGACAGCCTCTCATCAGGCACACGGCAAATAATGGGATAATCCACACTGGACATTTTAGAGCATTTGTCAGCACTGGAGATTTTAAAGCATTTCCCAGCACTGGAGACTCCATCGACAGCGTATTTCTAGGAGTAATCTTCCAAAAACTACAGATGCATTTAATGAAAACTGGGGTTATTCCCAAGTGCTGTAAAATGTTTTATTTTTATATCTGAAGTTATGGATGAACTTGGGTACCTGTAATACACGCAAATTACACAGGTATAACAGCCTCTACTGAATAAACCAGTTTTACATGCGCTGCAGCTTCTGTGCAAATCAAGTGACTGGCGGAGCAAGGGGCAGCCACTCTGCTCAGTAACACCCCCCCCACCCCACGCACACACACACACACACGCATGTGCAGCACTCCTCTACTGGCTGTGTTGCATGCCTCACTAAGTAGTGCCGAAGGGTGCAGGAAAGCTTCCAAAAAAAAAAAAAAAATCACAAAAAAGCTAAGAGGATTAGATTGTTTAGTGAAGGAATAGGAGGAGATAAGTTTAGAAAGCTGTAGCTTTTAATCCAGTGGGATTAATAAAGTAAAGTTTGCAGTTCAATTCCTGAATTAGGATTCCAAGCCAAAATATTACCCCCATCAGTTGGGAGGAAGAATATTACACACATTATATATATATATAAAATATAGACACACACACAGAACAATTATTCGGATAATCGCTCCACAGGTGAGGGTCACCAGTGTCGATCAGGCTGATTTAACATTCCGAATGAAACAGGAGAAACAGCTGCCGAGGTTCGCTGATCACCACAGAGTCTTAAGAAAAGCAATCCAGGACAAAAAAATAAATAAACACACTGGAAGGCAAAATCAAACAATCACAATACAGGATGCAGAAACACAAAGGAGCATGCAGATTCAGGAGGGGGTGAGAGGGGGAATTACACGGCGCTGTCAGTCTAATGTGTTTCTGCATCCTGTTTTGTGATGACTGTTTGTCAATGTGTTTATTTATTAGATGTCAGTCTAATGAAACCTAAAGTGAAATCAGCGGCAAGTCACAACCGCACACACATTTCTGGCTGACATCCCCAAACGTTTTTAAAAAGAGAAGAAAAACAAAACAATCTGCATAGGATCTCTCTCGTTAGTTTACAAGAGATTACATGTTTGATGCAACTCTGAATAAGCGCTACAGCAGCCCCACCCAAACTCTGAGAATGAAGGAATGAAACTGTGAAACAGATTAGCTAGCAATAATCATTTTTAAAATTGAAGAGTCTAATTTGTAATAAAACTACAGCTGTGCCACTGCTCTGGTCACTTTGCCAGCTACTTTCTCATATCACAGGAGTGTGGGGGAGTTAATTACTAAAATGTTTTTCGCTTGTCCTCCCCACAGAGGATACATTAAGAGATGCAGAGAGGATTGCAATGGGTTGACCTGAAGGAACAAACAGCTGTTGCTGCTTCCAAAAAAAAAAATAAATAAATCTAACAGCAACGTGTATGGAATGTGTTTATAGTCCAAGTGCAACAGTGCACTCTACTGGTTTTATATAACACACGAGATTGCTCATCGGTTAAAATCAGCAGAGCTGCTGCTGACTAGATCCTCACTCGGGGTTTATCTCGTATTCGTTTACAGGATACCAACAGAAATGAGGAGACTGGTTTTAGTAGGAGGTGCTTTTTTCATTTTTTACTTTTTCATTCTAATGTAAAACAGAGACTGAACATGGGGTTCGAACCTTGGCTGTCTTGTCGAGTTTCCCCTGCAGCACAGACTCGGTGGCTGAAAGAGCTTCCATTGCACTCCAGTTTTTCTCACGAAGCTCCTAGTCAGTTTTAGACAGATATCAATTCAGTTCAGCCAGAAAAAAAAAAAAACCACCACACACACACACACAACCCCTCTAGAGACGCACAAACCGATTGTGACGGAGCTCTCAACAGAAGTCAGGTGCTGACAATCAGGTGAGGGTTGTTGGTGTGGATCGGGTCGATTCATTATTCCAAGTGAAACGGGTGAAGAATCAGCTGCTTGGGATCGAGATGATTGCTGCTTTTCAAGGACTCTGGAGAGCAGTGATCCACACAAGCCTTTTGTTCCATTTCACGCTGAATGTTAAATTAGCTCAAATCAACACGAATGCCCCTCACCTGATTTCTGTGGAGAGCTCACTCAGAATAACAGTTTGTGCAGCGCTTACACGCTCCCTCCCGGATCCCCTCTCAGGACAACAGGAACCACACTTTTAAAAAAGTCCCTTCTCAGTTTCTAGAGGGTCCACATTCCCACACGGGTCTGTCCCGATACATGTGTCAGCATGACCTCTTGTAAACTTTTAGAAATGAAAGAAATGTTGAAAAAAAGCAGCATGCAGGCTTGAGGATGAACAAACTTCCACAAAGTACAAGACAAGGAAGCCACGTGGGAGAGTGTGTGCGAGTGCGTAGAGCTGCCTTCACTCTATTTGTTTTAATCTTCAATAAAACTTGCACTAGGACTCTAATAATGTCACACTACTTTTTATATTGAATATTGAGATGTGTACACCTACTGTACCAAGAGAAAACAGCAGTTCCATGGAATTAGGACAGTTGGCTAACACATACACACTATATATATATTACACACACACACACACACAGACAGTACAGTACATCCAGAAAGGGGAGTGGAGCTGGGGAAAGAGAGTGTGTGCATTTTCATAAAACCGTATGCTATGTATTATACTTCTAATTATGACTAACAAAACTTAACGTATATAATGTGCAGTTAGCCTACCTCTTACAGCCACCAATATCAAGCACATGTGAAGAGGGCATCTCGCTTGCTACAGTTACAATTGTAAGTGACAGGCTGTCTCTCTAAACCAGCGAGCACTAAACCTGCCCTGGAACACGCCACCTCAGAAACAAGCAGGACGCCACAGATCCGCACGCTGCGCACTTCCACCACGTTCGAACTCCGACGCGGTCTTTTAATCTTCTCAAAAAGCAGTACACGAGAACATGCCGATGCATCATATTTTCAGCCTTAAAATAAATAAATAAAATCCACCACACCCGTCCAAACGACACCTCTTAACTGTAAAACGTTCCAGAAGAACTTTGACAAAATGAAATCAAGCTGTAACAAACGCTTAAAGCACAACGTCTCCAATTTCAAAATTAACGCGTTGATGTAAAAAACCTGCTTTTGGTAATTTCATTTAAATGTGTAATATTAATACAGTTTTAAGTCTTTTAAAAATGAAATCTCTTGGGAAGATCACATTTAACCCAAGTTGCAATTTAACTGTGGACCATCCGGCGAGAGCTGGTTAGAGCACAGCATCGCCGCTCAAGTGGAAACACAGCCCCCTGTATCAGGGATGGAAAGACTCCTACTGCAGAAGAGTTTCACCCACACCAGGTTTTACTACAAGCTTGTGCCCCAGTGTAACAAGCACAGGTGTGTTTTATGAAGCCAGGAGTGGATCAAAGCACTGTGCAATGGGAGTCTTATTGCCACCCTGCTGTAGCCTGGATCCCGTTCTCCTGGCCTGTGTTTAAATGGCTCGTGAGCAGCACGGTGCTCTCTGGCGCTTCCCCTCTCCAGCTCACTCACATTGTTTTTCTTCCTGTGCAGCTCCACTGCCTCCCTGAGCGCCCCCAGCTCACTCTGCAGCTCAGCAACCTGCTTCTCCTTCTCCATCAGCCTGGAGGAGCAAGAAGCAACACAGAGACAAAGGGCACTTAAAAACAACAGCAGAGGCTGGGTGACACAGACCAAGACCAACCCCGGAGTTGAAGAAAAACTCTTTAAGTCTCATTACAGAGCAACACAGGGAGAAGCAGCTGAACTGCGGTTATTAAATATTACAAGAAAAATAAAAATAAAAGCAAACAGTAAAAATGTTTATAAAAAGGACATTTGTTTGCTTTAAGAAATGTTAAACATTTGATGGTGCATTGAACTGTATGTCACGAAGACACAGATGACAGTAGTTTGATTTGAGTCTGTTTAACGAGCCCAGCCCAGCGCCCAAGATACTAAGAACACGATACTCACGAAGATAACAGCTCCTGGCTTGGAGCCGCCATCTGGACCTGATTCTACCAGAGAAATGAAACAAAGATTATAATAGAACCTTAATGATCACACAGCAGCTTCACCCATTCCAGCTTTTACTACTAACCCTAATTAAACTCACAATAAAACTGCTATGCAATGGGAGTCTGAATCCGCTCCACCGTGGTCATTACCTGTAGATAACAGACCTCTCAGGTGCCCTCAGCAGTCAGCTGTCTAGCAGGTAACGACCGCTGCACCAGACAAAGATTTCATGAAAATATTTAAGCAACTGGGGCAGAAATGAGACTCCTTTTTGCATAGCACGCTGAAACTTTCATCCACCCTCTTTCTAAAAACTGTTTTCATAACAAGCGTAGACAAGTTTAACGTGTGGTTTCACAGGATCATTGATCAGCACCCATCTTTGACTGGCTCATTCTTCTTCAGCCAAGGTAATCCAAGATTAGTGCCAAACAGAGTCTGTGAAACCAGCCGGAAAGGTAACAAGGCGAGCTGCATCCAAGCAGAAGAAACAGTCATCTACTGAATCGTTTAACAGACAACCCTACTGTTATATATAAAAAAACAAAAAAAACACAGAACAGGGGTTACCCGTGTCAAAAAAACAAAGCAACAAAAACATACCTGCTGCTCCTGCACCCTCTGCTGTTCCTCCAGCAGCTGCACCCGGAGCGATGAGCTTTCCTCCCTCAGCACCTGAGCAACACGGCAAAGGAGAGCGGGAGAAGAGAAGTCATATGTATGTAGGTATAGATGGATGTAAACATACACATTGATCACGGTGAACAGGGTGCCTACCTGCAGCTGCTGCTCTCTCTCTGCAGCCTCTCTGCCTCTCTCCTCTGCAGTGCGCTCCAGCATCTGCACCTGCTCACACTTTGTCTGCAGTCTGCAAAACAAACCAAAAATAATGATGGCATACATCATATGAAATACAGCTAGGTAGTTTTGGATTATGAGTTATTACACAGTTAACATGTAGATCGCAAAGAAAGGCACCTACTCTGTCTCTGAAGATTTAGAAATGTTACATTCAGCAGTGCAGTAACAATTTAAAAAAATAGCTGCCAACTTTGTGAAAAGAAACTAAAAGCACTGCCCTGCACCCTACCAATATCAAGGTAATACAATACGTCATGATTGCAGCCAGTAGCCGTGCACATTGCACTGCAACTTGACAGCCTGATAATACTGTGTGGGGTCATGGCACACCTACATGCAATGGGAAAGGGGGACTGCAGCACAAGAAGTACTCTGGTTATTATGGTCTGGTGGGCATGAAGACCCGAGCCCCTGCTGTGCACTGGCCCCAGTCAGTAGGAGTGTGTACTCACAGTATCTGGAGTTCCTGAAACTGGCTTCTTATGGAAACCTGCAAACACAAACAGGTGTGTTATATTGGAGAAGAGCGCTCTCAGAGGTAAAACAAAACGCGAGCAATGGTTTCGTAGAGCAGGATTAGCCCAACAGCCTTCACTTTACCTGCTCAGCTTCGCGATGTCTGGCTGCCTGCATCTCCTCCTTCAGAGACTCGCTCTGCAGCTCCAGAGCCTTTAGACAGAGAGACGTGCGTTGGAGAGGAATTCGTAATGACAGACAGTCGAGGCAAAGAAAAGTAATGGCAAGCTGGCAGTGTATTAAAACACAGACAGGTATAGTGTATGCTCTGGGAGATGGAAGACACGACGACACAGACAAGGCAACATCCTGACAATACAATAATAAAACACAAGTGACGGACCATGGAACGGGGTAGAGGAGGAGGAGGAGGAGGCGGCTGGGAGACAGTGCTGTGCAAGGAAGGAACAGCAGGGAGGTGTTGAGACAAAAGCAGCATAGCATTGCAGGGCTCTCCCCTAAACTCCATGCAAGGAAAGCCGAGTGCTCCACCTGCTGTTTCATTCCAGTCCTGCTGTGGTCAAGGATCTAAAGACTATAGCGAGCACACACCTTCCATTATTGCCACACACAGAGCTGGTAAGAAGCTGCTAGAATCAGGAAGCTGAAAGTACAGCACTTTGTTTTCCCTGGAGTCAGGGGAGTGGGAGGCCTATGACTGCTGCAGGGCTCTGTTGTGATCAGCAAGTCTGATTTGTTCCCATGTTGGCTATGATAAAATGTACTTAAAGGATTTTGAGTTTTTTTTAAAGTGTTCAGCAAGCTATCCAGGGGGGGTAGCAATGACTGGCTCACGATTCTTCAGCACATAGGAGGGAACCACTGCACATATGTGCAGATAAACTGCATTAGAACCACTATACAAATAATAGATATCGTAATATAAAATGCTCCAGTCTGGTTTTTGGGGGTTAAATAGTACAGCGAAGGAACAGATGAACAAATCTGAACACAGTCAATGCTGCCTGCTGGCAGCTTCTGTGCCCGAGCAGAGCAGAGCAGAGAAGCAGGTACAGGCTGATCAGCAGCAGCGTCTGGATGCTGGAGGGGGGAGCGCCTGTCTGGGACCCCGTCACTGGGGCTCGGTACCTGGATCATCTTCTCTTTGCCTGATACTTTCTCCAGCTCTGCCTGCAGCATGTCCTCTACGAACTTCAACCTCCCATCCTTTTCTAAAATCCTAATAGGGAAAGAGAAATACAAACATACCAATCAAGCTTGTATTGAAGTCTGGAATGGATCAAACAATGCAAATAGTCCCATTTCCATCCCTGGAGTCCTGCTTGTGTACAACGTACTAGACACACACAAGCACACGCACAGACAGACACACACACACACACCCCGACCCACAGAAACACACGCGCACACGCACAGACACACCCACACACAGACAAACACACACAGGACCTTGTAAAAGTAAAAAGATAGAAAAAACACCCTTACTCTCTCTGTAGTTCTTGTACAGTTGCCTCTGAAGAAGTCTAGAAAAACAAAGAAGATTAGAAAAGGCATGAAGGCAATTTGCTTTGTAACCCTCTATAGCGAGAACGAGGAGGAGGGAGTCACCTGTTCTGTGTTTTGGAGCTGCAGATGGCGCACTTCCTGTCTCAGAGCTTCGTTCTCCACCCTCAGGGCCTGGGTGAGAAGGAGCAGAGGGAGGGGTTCACGTTTATAGAAGCCTGTGTTGCAATACTGAGGCAGACCCAGGGGTGTGATTACAGGTTTTAATTAAACATTTTCTACAAATGCAGAGGAGGCTTTGATTTAGCCTGTGGCTGCTTCTCGTACCTGTAAACAGTGTTATTAGATATGAAAATCACACAGAATGACAGCAAAACTCTAAGATAAAAACAAACGAAAAAACTAAGGTAGCATTAACTATAAAAAAGTGAAACATTTAAGACAGATTTTTCTGTACATTTAATGTTTGAGTCTATGAACAAAGAAACCAGCATTTCTAAAAACTGTTCCCGCCTGGGTTGGGTGAAGTTTATACCTTCCAGTTTTCAAGCGTCCCACTGCAGATTCTAGTCTACAGCACTCCCTATCTGAAGACAGTGTCAGTACCTTCAGCTGGTCCTCTTTATTTGCTACCTCGATGAGTCCAGCCTCCAGAAGATTCTCCACGGTTACAATCTTCTCCTCCTTTTCCTGTGCACTGCGAAAAAAACCAATGAGCTGCAGTGAGGGATGAAAGAAACCCTGCTTTCACTGCGACCGCAGTACGTGGGGATCCAACGCTAAAGCACAGCGCATGGCTTTCATCTACAGCAGTGGCAATAAGACTCGTCCTGCACAGCAGTTTCACCCAGTCCAGCTTTTTACTACCTGCTTGATCAGCCACAGTGTGCAGGTAAAAGCTCAGGCGTGTCTTAAACTCACAGTAAAACCAAGAAAGGATCAAACTGCTCTGCAAAATGTATGTAAGGCAAGAGGCTCTGTTGCTTTCCACTAAAGAGATCCTACACAAGGAGGTTAGACTGCGTGAATACACGCAAGCACCCCCCTCCTACCCAAACAGGCCTTCCAGCATTAGAGGCTTCACAGCTATCACACACAATCAAATATTCTGAATAATCAAACCTTTTATTTCAACCAGCACACACTGACAGAGTTAAATGGATGTTTTTTGGGTTTTTTTTTTTTTTTTTTTTTTTAAAGTGTTTACATGCACTTCAACCGGTTGGTTTGATGGGGAGTGTGCAGGATTAGAAGCGCCCTCAAATCAGAAGATATGCAGTCCTGCCATGATAAACTTTGGCAACACCACTAGACAAAACCTTTCAACCAGATACTCTTCAATGCCTTCAGGACGAGATCATGCCTAACAGAATGCAGAATAAGGGCGTTGGGGTGCTCTTGCACTGCATGGTATCAGCCGCACAGTAAACAGACATAAGAACAACAGTTACCTTTTGTGCATCTGCTCCAAGATGAGCTGTGAGGCTGCCTGCTGCAATGAACACAGGAAACAGGTCGTCAGTCAAGTGAGTGCGGAAATAGCAAACCGGCAATATTAAGATTATGTAAAATGCATTAACCAACGAATGCATGAATGCATCTGACCTGTTCAGAGTTCTGAGCCTGCAGTTTCTGAACCTCAGCCTTTAGCGTCATGCTCTCGTTGTGCATCGCCTGGAAACACACAGCTATAATGAGCACCCGAATGAAAAGGGGAACTAGGGGTGTCACAGCCTGCAAACTGATCCGAGCTTTAACACAATGAACACATTTCAGCAGTGAAGTTGTGAACCACCACATAATGCTGTCATTATTCATCCTCACAAATGATCAGAGAGAGAGAGAGAGAGAGAGAGAGAGAGAGAGAGAGAGAGAGAGAGAGAGAGAGAGAGAGAAAGAGAGAGAACTCTCCTATGAGCTACTCGCTGCCCTGAATGGGTGTCAAGCAGACTGATTTCCGCTTCAAGAGGCACTCTCAGTATGTTTCTGCCCCACGTCTATCAATGTGTAGCTCTACCCGAGTCAGATAAGGGGGCTGTACCTGCAGTTGTGCTTCCCGGCTGGCCCAGCTACTTCTCTCCACTTTCAGACAGTCCTCCAGCGCATTCCTCTGAGCCTCCTTCTCTGCCAGCCTGGTGGGAACAAAGGAGGTCGCGTAAGGAGCCTCGGTAAGAGACGGTCGGAGTCACCCGCCTTTGTTCGCTTGGTCGTATCCAGTCGAGTCGTCTACGTTACGTCAATGTCGTGTTAAATGCGTGTTATAATCATAATATTTATATATATATTATATATATATATTATATATATATTTATATATTTTATATATATATATATATATATATATATATATATATATATATATATATATATATATATATATATACACACATACATACACACACACACACACAGTCCCTACAGGTTTTCTCTCATTTTACATTTTAGACAACAATACCTACTGTGTTACACACATTGTACTCTGCTGATTATTATTTTTTTTTTGTCAATGGACACCCTCATGACCATTTACATGCACTACATTATTATTTTTTTAATCAAACCAGGGGGTGTAATAGACTCATGTCACGACACGGTACATACTGCGATATGCATGTTACAATAGGATACGTATCATGATACGCGCGACAGTGCAGACTGGCCACTTGTATGGTGCATTAGAAGATCGAATGATCACTTATCGCGTGACTACAGTGGAGGGTATGCACTCATACCGGTTATAGAACACATTCTTCATTCAAGAACCACTTGCTGAGCTACGTTGTGCTTCTGTTCTTGTATCCCAGTGTATACTCTACCTCTATTACGATGCATCATGTAAAGAGAGTATCACGATTCATCGATACGCAGCAAGTCATCACACCCCTAACTAAAGGGCTCGAGAACCTGAAACGCACCTTTTCTGGAGCTCCTCCACCAGCGATGCCGTCGAAGTCTGAAAGACACAGAGAAGCAGCTCAGCACAGAGCAACGAGACTCCTTGCACACTGGAATCAACCCTTGTAAGTATATTCCAGCTCCGCAGCTTTCAGGCTTGGGCTTTGAGACTGACGTCTAACCCCACCTCCCAACACAGGAGATGCATTGTGGGTGTGATTACAGGGAATGGAGTTGGGTGAGCAGCAAGCACAGATAACATGACCACACTGGGTCACGATGGGGATATACCGACATCTGAAAACAGTACAACACCTTCCACACTACAGAACAGGGTTTTCATTTCTTTAATGCAATACATCAGATTACTTCTCTGCCAGACACAAAGTCACATTCCCCAGGTTTTGATAATCCCATGGTTGGTGTGACGTGGTGACAGACCAGCCTCATACTGGAACAATAAAACAAATGAGAGTTCAATCCCACTCTGGTCACACAAACCAACAATGAAATCATTTCATCTAATCCTGTCACAAAGGAACATGGCAATATTTCATTTTAATTTGCCTAACCCTTCTTAAGTATGAGGAAATTGCAGGTAACTACTACATGACGATAATGGCTCTGTAAACACACAAGTCTGGTTTTCTGCCAGCAGTTTATCCATCTCGTCCAGCTGCTGACAAATTCAAGACTAAACGGCTCCAGTGACTCTGAGATGAGCTCAACCATGCAAGCTGCATGGTCATGTCTTTCTCCACATTCCCACAGGCAGCCCGAGTCTGGAAACCTCAAGACCTTGTCTTGTGCCAATAAGGAAAGGTGTTGGTTTCATTTGCAGTCTACAATTCTTAAACTGTCACAAAACTCTAACACCACCCTTGTGTTACACATTTAAAATATAGACAGCCGACCCAGATACTGCTGCAGTCGACGCATCGGGTATTTCTTTGCATCAGACAATGTCACATTAAGGTTCACTTCAGAGTTCAATCTTTTTTTTAATAAAGCACCCATGGGCTGTCGCTCTGACCACCTGTGGGCTGGAGATCAGCACGTTATATAATATTCTATAAACACATTTTAATGTTTTTTTTTCTTTAAATGGAAAATATGTAAATAAGTCATTAGAACTTGCATGGTCTGGAACAGATCACGATCCCACAATGTAACAAACCCTGTGTGAAACGCTTGGTGTAAATGTGTGCCCTGGCTGTACCTGAGACGCCACCTGGGCCTGCAGCGTTTCAATATGACCAGTCAAAGATGTGTTCTTATTCAGCAGGTCCTGAGGAAAAAAAAAAAACACAAAGCGTGAAACGCTGGAAGAACTACATGTCAAGTATATGTAAAAAAGCCAGCGCCGAACAGACAAGCTGAACTCTGATCAAAAGGAGGGCAATTCGTCTTCTCGTACTAAATTTTAAAAGTCAAACAAAAGGTCCTGTCGCCCTCAGAACAGCCTGGGCTGGTCTGTAGAGAGCTCTCAAATAGCCTGGGCCAGGCTGGTCTGTAGAGAGCTCTCAAACAGCCTGGGCCAGGCTGGTCTGTAGAGAGCTCTCAAACAGCCTGGGCCGGGCTGGTCTGTAGAGAGCTCTCAAACAGCCTGGGCCGGGCTGGTCAGTAGAGAGCTCTCAGCTGGTCTGTAGAGCTCTCGTACCTGCATCGTGTCCTCGACCCGGCTGTGCTGGGAAGCCTCCAGGAGCTGCATCATCTTCTGCTCCACTTGCTCCTTGGACACCATGGTGTCGGTCAGGCTGCTGTGCAGGGTCTGGACCTCCTTGTTCTTGCTGCCCAGCTCAGACTCCACCACAATCAGCTTGTTCTGCAGCTCTTCAAGGGAACCAGAGTGAGTTTATTCCACACTGCAGCCCCAGCCTCCCCAGACAGGGTGTCATACAGTCTGCAATTACTATAGCCTCCTGCCAGGACAGCCTGGGCTACAATACACCCCCTCCCATTACAGAAAGAACAATCATAATAACAATAATAATAAGAATAACAATACCTCATCACTATAGAAGTAGTTCTCACATATAATAATATACAATTAAAGAGTTTTCAGAGTTGTGTCAGGAATTGTTATTACATGGTTTTGGGATGTGCAGCAACAGGGACAGAAATAAGCTCTTATTGCATAGCAGTTTTACCCATTCCAGGTTTTACTACAAGCTTGATTAGCGCCAACGGTGACCCAAGGGAGACTTAGCCAGAGCTGAATTATTCTCAACTCTAGTCGACCATGTCGCAAGGTAGTCTCACTGTGGTCACAAGACCAGATTTCACACACACACACACACACACACAGCTTTGAGCATCCCTTGTCGCAGGTGTAATACATATTTAAAAGCACCCTGATTGGAGGCCTGCAGTTTCTCGTGCTCAGCCTTCACACTGCGCAGGAATCCCTGGAGGTCCTCCCACCTCCGCTCTGCCTGCTGAAGTTGACCCTGCCAGGGAGAGGGGAACGATTGGTTCAATCAGGGTACCACAACATTCTTCCATCTTAGTGAGACAACCCATACAAAAGTCCTGCCCCCTGGCACCTGTTTTCCCATCACGCAGTCAGACCCAGCCCTCCATTACTTTGTTTGCACATCAAGATGAAGCCTGCAATACAATCTGTAAAATTGCCTTGCTGCAGCCTCTAACACATTCCCATCACAGTGAAGGCCGGTTCATAGTTCAGTTTTGCAACCACTAGGAGACAGTCATGAGATGTGACCCACTAACTGGAGTTCAAAAAAATTCAACCAATTTCCCTTGGATCGACAAACTCACTATAGACTAGAAAAAAAGCCCTAAGCGATGGTCGTACATTTTTACTTCCAATTATAATCCACATATACTCCCCCTTCTGAACTCCGCTGCAGCCCCCAACACCGCTCCTAGTACCTCTAGCTGGCTGACAGTCTGTTTGTAGGTGACCTCCACATTCTTCCTCAGCGCGTCTTCCTGCTGCAGCTTGCTGCTCTTCTCAGCCAGCTCTGCCATGACTCTCCCGTAATCTGAGCGCAGCTTGTTGAGCTCCGAGGACTGCCTAAAAACACAAAGACGTCAGGTGTAGTGAAAGCATGTCGACTATGACCTCGCCGATCCCTCTCCCTCCTCTACTGTACCAATCACCACTCCACTCAACACGCACAGCCTAGACACACACAAAACTCTGGGATGTGCATGTCTCTACAGCTGCCTCCACTATGCTCTCTGCCAAGGAAGCCAACAACTTCTCTATCTCTGTAATCTAGCCTCTTATTACTGCAGAGGGAGAACTGACTCACTTGTTCTCCATCTGGGTGGTGGCAGAACTGACTGCGTCCCTCAGGATCCCATTCTCTTGCTGTAACCTTGCGATCTGACCCTCCAGCTGCTGAAACTGAGCATAGAAAAACGTCAGAGATCCCTGGCAGAGTGGGGGTCACAGCCAATGCGTGCACTCATTGAAGAATCCCTACCCAAACTGAACCTTGTACCTTGATCTGCACAGCCTGGTTCTCCTGGTAGTTGCCCTGGGCTTTACCCTGCAGGACACTCAGCTCCTTCTCCATGGCTCCTCGCTGCTCCCTCAGCAGGGACTCGGCCAAGCTCCCTTTCTGCTTCTCAACCAGCAGCTCCTGCGAACGATAAAGAAACTGTGAGGGAAGAAAAGCCCCAGATGAAGAACCCTGCCAGCTCTATGGAAGTAGCGAGGCACACAGGGGAAGCAATGAGTGACAGTGGGTTAGTGTGAATACCATTCAATGGCATTCCTGGACTCCCCAGCCTGAGCCCCTCACAGCCCCTCACAGCCCCCTTCTGCTTAAAAGTTGAGACGGATCAAAAATAGCAGGCACTACATTACCTAGGCCAAGGCATCACAGAGATCAGAGACCTGCTACTCAGGTTAAACTCACTGCACAGCGCAGGGCGTATTACCAGGCTGGCACAGCAAGCTGCACTGCGATAGCTACAATATGCAGTGCCTTGCACTGAAATGACTATAGAAGGGGGTCTCGAAGCGCAAACAAACTGGCAGCTTTTTCAGAGAGGCGCTCAATAAATACAATTTTGGTTTGATTTGATTAAGGTACCTGGTTAACTTAATGAAGGGACTCAGAGGCCAGTACTGTGGTAAAAGTCTGATATTGTTGATAATTCCATTTAGGGGTCAGTGTGGTGTACGGTACTCAGAGAAAAGGTTCTACCTCTTGGCAATGGCAAGTTAGAGGCTGGTACTGTATTGAGGTGGAGAGTTAGGGTTTACTGGAAAGTGACATGCTGGTACTGGGGCTAGGGTCAGGGTGCACTAGTGTATTAGAGGCTGGTATTGTGCTAAGGTAATAGGGAGGTTAGTGCTGGCGTTTCCAGGGGTAAGGTACCTGGGAGAGCTGCTTGACCTTCTCCTTGGCGATGGAGGCCTCCTCTTGGATAGTAGAGAGGAGACGCTCTCGTTCCTGGAGTTGCTGCAGAGTGATGTCTGCCTTCCCGCTCTGCTGCAAGAACACAGGCAAGGGCAGGGTTTCAGTAGGAGAGAATCATGAAAATATTGCCTTTTGTAGCCACTCATGTCTCAATCAACTTCTAGAGGTTCTCACAGCATCATGCATCCTTCTGCATTACACTGATTACAATAACTAGTCTCCTGTGTGACCACAATCACAGGACAGCAGCCACCGATGGAAATGAAGGATGGAAATAAGTCTCCCATTGCTTAGCAGTTTGATCCATTCCTGGTTTTACTATACTAAGACACACCTGAGCTTGTTAACCTACCTTCTCCTCCCCCCCAGTTTGCAGAACTCACTCTGCCAGCACCACTATCCCCCCTAGTTTGTGTAACTCACTCTCTGCCAGCTGTCCAGCACGGCCGGGTTCCTCTCTATCAGCACGGCAGCCACGTTGACAGTCTCTTCCTGAGTCAGGCTCTTCAAGATCGACAGGTATTCTTTGAGCTTCACCTCAGAGTTTTCTGGAAACACAAAACAAGTCAAAGACATCACTGGGGGACTTGGCTCAGCACCCTGGGAGTGTTATTAAATATAAAAAAATAAATCTGAGCTTAAAACGCTGACCTCGTCATGTTTATAATTCCTGGAAGACAACTGCGACATTCAAAAACAGCTCTGGTGGACCGCTGGTCCTCCCTCACCTTTGTCTGTCTCATTCTTGAGCTTCTTTGAGTTGGTTTTCGTGGCTGTGTCCACGCTCTTCTTCTCCGGGACGGCCGTGGCTGGGTTACTATCCATCAGGGGGATGTAAACCGGGGCCTGGTTCAGAGGTTCGTCCCCCAGACCTGCGAGAAACATGACACACACACATCAACGGTCAGCTCAGGGCTCGGCATGGGTTCCACTTCACAGGTTTCAGGAAAGCGCTGCCCTGTGCAACAAGCTCTTCTGAACACAGCATGCTGTCCAAAACTGGATTGCTTTTTATCATCTTTGAGTAATGTAATTATTTTTTTTGTCTGATGCAGTTAAGTTATGAATGCTGCACTTACTGAACACAATTCCCCGTACTATTTGTAATCAGGGTAGGGTGGAATAATACTGTATTGTGAATGTGAAAGTTTGAAATGACTCCAAGTTGTAATTTCCTCAGGATAGTAGAAACACACCCAATAAACTTACCAACCCAGAAATAAACAACTTTGGCATTTACTTTTTAGGGGCTTGTGAGAGATTCGTCTAAAATTGTTTATTACTCGTTTGGAAATCATATTACAGCTTTGAGAGTTTAGCTCAGTGCAGTGCGTGGTTCTGTTCAGAGAGTACCTGGCTCAGGTTTCTGTTTGAGAGTTTAGCTCAGTGCTTGGTTCTGTTCAGAGAGTACCTGGCTCGGGTTTATGTTTGAGAGTTTAGCTCAGTGCAGTGCATGGTTCTGTTCAGAGAGTACCTGGCTCGGGTTTCTGTTTCTTTGGTGCTGATTTCTTCTTGCCGGTCGAGCTCTCCAGCAGTTTGGCATCAAGAGACAGAAGCGGGACCTCCTTCCTGGTGGGCACACAGACCGACTCCGGTTTGGTTTCTGTGTGGAAATCATCTGCAACAGAGACACAGAGACAGACAGAGACGGAGAGATAGAGCGCCCTTTAACCGAGTTATCCAATTCCATTCATAGACTTCAATAACAGGTTGGAGCATCAGGTAATTTTTGTATTTGTTTAAATTTCTGTAGATATTCCCGTTACTCGTCCAGTGATATACAAAATCAGAGTTTTCCCCTGCTTTTAAAATTAGGCAGGAAAATAGGACTTTCACAGGTTACTGTCAACGTGGTGCAACCGTGAATGAACAGGGTGAGTGAATTTGTTATTTCTGCTCTGCACTACCTTACCTGCTTCGATCTTCTGCTTCTTCTGGGTGGATTTCTTCTTCCCCAACGCAGCATCGGGGGGCGGGGTGGGCTGCTTGGTCAAAGGCATCGTCTCCTTCTTGGGAGCTGGTTTTGACCCGTTCACCTCCCTGGCAGCCTCATCCTGGCCTGCCCTGGACTGCTGCTGCTGCTGCTGCTTCCTGTCCCGCCTCTTCCTGTCACGGAGCCCCGCAGGTGCTTCAATGCTGGTGGGGGTGATGACGATGGAGCTGGTCTGGTTCTCTTCCTCCGGCACGGCTTCGGTCAAATCGAAGTCCCGGTGCTCCGAATCAGACTCCTGCCCGTTGGCCACATCGCCCAGCACGCCCCCCCCACTCTCCTTCTTCTTGCTTTTCTTTTTCTCATTCTTCTTGCGGCTCTCAGGGCGCACTGGCAGAGGCTTGTGGTCGCGTTTCTGCCGTGCCAGCACCTCGTCATAGGAGGTCTCCTTCATGAAGAGCCAGAAGAAGAGGAACATGATCGCAATGACCAGGGAGGGGGCCAGGATGAGCAGGTACTGAGAGTCATACAGCTCCATCATGATCTGGGCAGGGGACAGAAGCCAAGGAGAGGTCAGCTATACAGGTCCACCCGGAACCTCACAAAGACACAGGTCAGTCAGTCACAAGAGATATGTCAAATATTCATTTTTTGAGAAATGCAAATGTTAAGCTCAAGAGGTTTAGACGTTCAATGCGGATGTGAACTAAATATGCGCGGATCCATTTGAAAAAGTCTCCCTTGCTGAATGCCCCTCAAGATCTAGGTGTGACTATAGATTCCTATAGGATCGAGGCACATTCGTGCAAACACTAAAAATAACAAAACCATTATGTCACTGAACATAACTATGGGATAAATCGCACACAATAATAAACTGATCCCATAACTGCAAGCTCATAATAACAACCCCTAAATACAGAAGTGCCTTTCAGACTCTTCAAGGAAGTCTGGGTGTCACTAAATGTCTCCTTGTTTTCAAGTCTGCCCTTCCTGTCACAGTCTTGGATAATCCTATTGCCCAGGGAATGGAAAAACTCTGCCTTACCTGAGTGTCATCCTGTTTATACAAGACTTCTGCAATGAACCGTCCTGCGACAAGGAAGCAACAGAAAGCCACTTCTTACTGCAGGCTATGAAAAACACGCAAATCGACCCGAGGTTTATGACAATGGACTACCAAACAACAGAACCAAACTGGAGAGGTGGTTTTTTTTTTTACCAAATCAATTTACAAATCCAGCCTTCTAATAAACACAACCTAAAATAGTTATTTAACATGCAAACCAGCCCACACACAGTCATAAGGACACTCATGCGATGGTCGCACTGAAGTTCAGGCTGCAGACGAAGAGTGCACAATGCCAGGCCTCGTGGTGCAGAGACCCCAGATTCTTTGTTCCACCTGCACTCTAAAGGACTTCACTGAACCAGTTCAACCTGCTTCCAGTCAATTATTTAATGACACCTATAAAACCTGGAGGACTCTGGACCCTGAGGACCAGATTAGATCAGCCCTGCTGTAGACAATACCCTGGGATTCCTCCATGTGATCACTGCAGAGTCCTTCAGTGCAGGCAGTGTTTAATGCAGGCTTGTATTAAAGACTGTCTGCAATGAAGCGCACAGGACTTGCGCATGACTCCACACGCGCAATGACTGCACTTTCATAGGGAAGCTGCATTCTTCAAAGAGATTCTTTCAGCATGCCAGTTCGCTCCACTATAAGAACAGTTCTGCTATGGTCTGACTTGCACTCCGATTCACCCTAGTGGCCACTATACGGTCCTTCTGTGGTCTTTAATACAGGTTTAACTGTACTTGCATTCTACAGCAGTGCTGTTGTTGTTCTTCTAAGCTATTCTTTCAGGATCTGAGCTCACACCACACAGCTGTGTGGGAGAGAATGTGAGAGAACATGCTGCCTGATCAGCTCTGGCCCTGCAGGCTTCCTCACACCAACGCCTCGGATAATTGTGCATCATCCCAAAAAAAAAAAAAACACAGCCCGCTGGCTGCCTCCTCGCCTGGGCTGACTGAGACATGCCAATTAACCCAGACAGCTGCCACGTGAAAACAAGATGTGGGGCAGATCCAACCTCTCTGCTCCCTCCCTCCCTCCCTCCCAGCCAGTCTTTAAAGGTGGTCTGCATCAGAACACTGGGCTGTACAGATTTAAACATTTAAACTATAAACTAAAAACCAAAGTGGCACGGCAGCGATCAATCAGATACAGCCTTCCCAACACTACACTGTTAACAGAGTTTGAGTGGAAAGAATAACTGGAAAGAGGGAGGGGGATCTCCTAGGTGATAAAGGTCACAGTGTTCTCTCTTGTGTATATGGGCTCTGTGCTGCAGGGAGTCTCCTAGGTGATAAAGGTCACAGCGTTCTCTCTAGTGTATATGGGCTCTGTGCTGCAGGGAGTCTCCTAGGTGATAAAGGTCACAGTGTTCTCTCTTGTGTATATGGGCTCTGTGCTGCAGGGAGTCTCCTAGGTGATAAAGGTCACAGCGTTCTCTCTTGTGTATATGGGCTCTGTGCTGCAGGGAGTCTCCTAGGTGATAAAGGTCACAGCGTTCTCTCTAGTGTATATGGGCTCTGTGCTGCAGGGAGTCTCCTAGGTGATAAAGGTCACAGTGTTCTATCTTGTGTATATGGGCTCTGTGCTGCAGGGAGTCTCCAAGGTGATGAAGGTCACAGTGTTCTCTCTTGTGTATATGGGCTCTGTGCTGCAGGGAGTCTCCAAGGTGATGAAGGTCACAGTGTTCTATCTTGTGTATATGGGCTCTGTGCTGCAGGGAGTCTCCAAGGTGATGAAGGTCACAGCATTCTCTCTAGTGTATATGGGCTCTGTGCTGCAGGGAGTCTCCTAGGTGATAAAGGTCACAGCATTCTCTCTAGTGTATATGGTCTCTGTGCTCCAAATGCTTAAATGGCACAATCCCGGATCATCCCGTCTTACCTACTTGGCTTGAGGCGGTCCCAATCCAGCAGCTATGCTAAGCCTCTTCAGGCAGGGCTGGAAGGAACTGCTCCTGAAAACACAAAACACCTGGGCTGCTAGGGGTACGTACTTCATGACAAGAGTTGCCAACCTCTGCACTACTTAGTATAGTTTGTGCCTTTTCCCCTGAAAGTGTAAATAGGTGTTTAACCTGTTACAGTGATAATGCCAGTTTCTCTCACCAGTACTTGCACATGCCGACAAATCACAGCTTCTTGGCAAAATGCAAAACAGTTAAGGGCTGTCGCCTTTCTCCAAGATGGTCAGTGTACTGATTCAAGGTTGGAAATTAGACTCCTACTGCATAGCAGGATTACCCAGTCCAGGTTTTAATACTGGTTTGATTATCACTATGTAACACAATTTTTGTTCCTGGGTAGTAAGTGTTATTTCCTAATTGCTTATGCCTCAAAAGTATAGAAAATGGTTATTATTCCCCACAGACTTTGCTTTTGTGACCAGGACAGTGATATTTCAAAATATCACTATTTCCAATGGGAAAATGGGCAAATGTGTGTCTTTTCGTTCACATAAAGTCAGAAAAAAACAACATATGAATCCAAATTAACATGTATTTATACTAAAGTAATACAAAAATGACTACAAAAGATTTAGAAGTGAGTAGTGGAGATTTATGATTATACTGTAAATATCACTGTCCTGGTCACAAAAGCAAAGTTTGTGGGGAATAATAGCCATTTGCTATACTTCTGAGGCAGAAGCAATTAGGAAATAACACTTACTACCCAGGAACAAAAAAAAAATAAAAAATTGTTACATGGTGTTAGCCACAGTAACAAACTCAGGTGTGTTATAATAAAAATACCAGAGGAGTGGCGCCTACAGAGCATGCATGCAGTGGCATTAGAGCAGGGTCCTCAGCAGTGCACCTCCGTGCTCCCTCTCTCTCCACACCTCAGCGCACTGAACTGATTAGGCTATCTGCTGAACACAGTAATCTCAGCTTGCCACCTGCCCTGCAGCTAAAATACCTTCCATTCTTAACAGGACACATTGCTGCAAACTCTTTGCCGCTCGCTGCCTGCTTGTTCACACAGGTGTTGGGGACGGGGTCTGGCTGGGCACAGTCTTCTGCTGATCCATCTCACTCGCCTGCTTGTTCGCTGGCTTGTCTCTAACCTCCCATTTCCAGCACTGAAGAGCAGTGGCCATTAATGCAGTGCACTCCAGCCCAGGAAGTCAATCCAGGCATGTTCCGAATGATTTCCTTGACCTCAAACCTGCCCCCCAGGGTCTTAAGCAGCTGGCGACGATGTATACCAATTAATCCTACTAGTGGAAAAGGACCAGGGTCTTTCCACCACCTGTTCATACATCTGAACTGAAATCCTTTCCTGGGTCACAGGCTAGCTGCTACTGCCACTGAAAGAGCTGCAGATTCAAAACATTCATCTAACAATACATCTGGAATAGGGTTACGCTGCGTCAACTTAACAGCACCAGGGTTTCTGAAGTCCTGTTTTACTTCAGTATGTCTGAACTCGCATTACTTCAGGTCTGACCGAGTTCAGCAAAGACATCAGCAGCATGTTATCATTTATATTACTGATGCCTGTAAAGTGATTTAGGGGTGTGCAGAAACTCATGCTCTGAATTGCTTTTAAGTATTTAAAAAAAAAGGCAAGTATTAAAAAAAAAAAAAAAACATTCGTTAAACATGTTGCTTTCAAAAAAGAAAAAAGCGGTCCTTCCCTCATGTTTACATCCGAGTACCAATCAGAGGAATATAACGTCTGCATTGGAGTGTTTGTAAAGCCGAGTGGTGACAGTGTAAAGATTATGTTCCGGTTGGAGTGTTTGTAAAGCCGAGTGGTGACAGTGTAAAGATTATGTTCCGGTTGGAGTGTTTGTAAAGCCGAGTGGTGACAGTGTAAAGATTATGTTCCGGTTGGAGTGTTTGTAAAGCCGAGTGGTGACAGTGTAAAGATTATGTTCCGGTTGGAGTGTTTGTAAAGCCGAGTGGTGACAGTGTAAAGATTATGTTCCGGTTGGAGTGTTTGTAAAGCCGAGTGGTTATAGTGTAAAGATTATGTTCCGGTTGGAGTGTCTGTAAAGCTGAGTGGTTCTAGTGTAAATATCCCAGGGCATTTTTACTGCCCACTACAGAGGCCAAATACTGGCAATGAAAAGCCCCCAGATGAGAAGAAAATATTCCTCAGCATGAATCATTGTGACATTGCTTCCCAACCCGATGGGAAAGACTTCAGGAGTTGTCTAGACTTGATTGTAACTTTCACTGCGACTCTGAACTGTGTCTAATCTGCTGAAACAGGCTCTGATTTCACAAGCAAACCCCACAAGATTCAAACTGAAATAAAGTCACCAAGATATATATACATTTTTTTTTAAACAAGCGTTACGAAACGCATTACCAAGACCCAATTATTAATCATTTACACCATCTGGCCACAGTCTAGCATTAACTTGTGGTGAACGTCCGAGTTTTTTAATTCAACTCTGTTTTCCAGACATCTCAACACTTGGCCTTTGCACTGTTCTGATGTCGCAACGCTGACTTTGACCCGGGTTTGATGCAAATGGTTACAAAAGCATCAACTTTGTAACACAGCAGGTTCTCCTCTTGGACTGTCGTAGCCAGACGGGGAACAACATGCATTCACGTTTTCACATTTCTGTGAACAGAAAATCAGACAGGGTCAGGAGGAAAGGCACAAAGATAAGAAAGTGAAAACATTTATTTTGGCCACTTGTTTTCAAAGAAAAGGAAGGTCAAACGCTCAACCCACTACTTGTTACCAAATGAACGCCTGTTCGTAACAATATTCAAATAGTCCTCCACTTCCATGCATGAACGACGGCTGTGCTGCTGGCATTGAAACAGAACAGCAAGGAGTTAAATATGACCCCAAAAAAGGTAATTCCAGGAGCTGAGAGTTTGACAGACTGTAGCAAGAGCCGCTTCGCAGAGTAAACAACGAGGCCCGTGACGCAACAGGGATCCACTGTCCACAGAGGACAAAGTTTGTCGGCCCGGTGGACCAGTGGAATTTGTCACAGACACAGGCCAAAAGCAGCAGTAGAAATGTGATGATGCTGAAATTTAGATTGGCTTTGGTCAGGACCTGCTGATTTTCTTCTAGCTATAATTCCTTGGAGCCGACAGCTAATCAAATCTCTAATCAGATTCGAAGTCAGAGATATTAAGCTTGGCCTATAACTTTCATCTTTTGTTCATTATAAATGTATAATTATTTGGTTCCAGGTTTGGAATTTGCAGGTGGTTTGGAGTCCATCCCGCAAAGATTCTGGACATTCTGCTACCTTACCCTCACACTGATCAGCACTCTAACTACCCATCCTTACCTTTCTATTTGTGACCGATTCAGCAGGTCGGGTGCTTTTTACCCCTCAAGTTGAACAAAACGCAAGCTAAGATCCCTTTTTTAATGGGCTCTGGCCAGGAAGACGACGTTCCCTCAGTGTAGCTCCTCGATCAGCACTGCTCTGTTTGCTAAGGGCTTGCTTGCTACTTGCATTCAGTCTTTCGGTTATCACAGGTGTTTGATGAGGTCTTTCAGATGTCACAGTCCTCTGTCCTCGTCTAGCCCATCAGTCACCATCTGCTTCAGACCAACCAGTAGATTTCTGGGAAGTCTGTTATATTTGTAAAAGGTGCAGTGACACAGCAGTCCTCAATGGCCCGGGTGCAGTCTAGGAGACAGATGCTCAGACTAATCCTATTACACAGCACCATCAAGCCCTTTCAAAGAACATTTGGCTCTTTACCAAGAGACACCAAGTCTACCAGCTCTCATGAACCTGCTTCTCACATTATATCACCACGAACTCAAATTAAGCACAGTGTTCAAGTTTCAAGGGGAAAACAAAATAAATAAATAAATAAGAATCATCACGACGGGCCAGTGCGTGAAGTCCTGCTCCCAGCGAGACGCGCTCCTGGTTCCAATGTTGTCAGGCCCACACACCGACCACCACGCCTCCTCCACAGGGCTGCTCACAGAGACACTTCGTTTGGAACAAGACCGCTGGAGAGCGAGCGTTTAACCAGTGCTGTTTACTGTTAATGAAGGAACATGTTTACCGTTGGGCACAAACATCTTTACATGAATGAGAGCTGCCTCTAAATACTGTGCCACCACATCAACAATGCCAGAGATGGAAATAAGACCCCCACAGCAGTCTGATCCATTGCTGGTTCTCCTAGGAGTATAATAAGACACACCTGCGCTTGCTACCTATACACACTGTGGCTAATCAAACTCATAGTAAAACATGGAATGGGTGGAAATGCTATGCAATCAGAGTGGGTTCCAGCCATGGTGCTGCTCCTATAAATCTGCACCACTGGCAACAGGTACCCTAGGCCCTGGTACATAGGTCCTGGAAATGTCCCCTTAGCGCGCTCGCTCTCTGGTATTTTCAGCATTGTACTGAACCTATATTATAATACAGAAAGGTATGCAATAGGTTGTACTGATTTGCCATGTCTGATGGAATAATTTGCAATCATGAAATGGCCAGCGATTAAAACAATGCAGTTGATTTATTAATTTTCCATGGAAAACACTGGTAATGGAACGTCACTGAAAGCAGCTGTGACTGTAGAGACACCATCTCGAAGCATGTGTGTGGTCTGTTTCATTTATATGCCAGAGGTTAAAACAAGGCGTTGGTGAAACAATACATTTTTACTACGACACAGATAATAAAAGGAAGCTAACCGAGCAAATTGTATAATAAAGCTGTGTACCAAATAGGAAACATTCTGTCTTTAAGACTGCAAGTCACATATACCCTCAGTACATTATGTCAGCCTGTTCCATGCAGCCCTACACATGGTAAAGCCCTGAACACAGTGTGGGCAGCACCACTGGCGAGAGGAAGCAATCTGTTTTTAAGAGCCTGCGATCACATCCACTGGAGCAAAAGGGTGTTATCCACTGTATTTCACCCAGTGTTTACTTGGGCTAGTCCCACGACAAGGCACATATGACAAGAGATATTGGCTGAGGGCAGGCCAGTTACAATACTGAAGGAAGGGTGCACTACTGTGTACTTTCAACAGCAGTTCAGCAGTAGAAGTATGTAATGTTCAACCTGTTTAATGCAGATTTACTGTCAGATCTCCACTTCTATACACGAAAATAAAACCCACATTTTCTTTTTCACAAGTGCTCATCCAGCATAAGTTCTGGTACAAGTCAAAACTCTGCAGATTCAAAACGCATTCATTCAAGATTACTTTCTTTTTGTAGACAAACTTGATTCCAGATCTGATGCAAAAAAGGAGCGCTTAGACATTCAAAGCTAGACATCCAAATAGCTCAGCAATGCAAAAAAAAAAAAAAAAAAAAAAGTTAACCAGCATGACAAATAGAAAACAAAACTACTTTGAATTACAAAGTGTTTCCTAAACACATTTAACCGATAGTAAAAATGTCTCTTCATGTCAAGGAGCTTTACAAGACGACAGTTCAATAAGTAGCCTGCATATGAATTTAGGGTTTCAATAAAATTATTTTCGATAACCCTACAAAACATTGCTTTTTGCAAGACAGGTAAATGAGGCATTCAGAAAAGGGCGACTAACTACAAGGTTAATTATTCTAGCATGTACAGGCCTATAACACGCTGGGTCAGGAAGTTATCAATACTATACTAGCAGCGCTATCACAAGGCAGAACGCAGAGTCACGCAACTCTATACTCGCAGAATTATGAATAGGGGGTGGAGATCTTTCCTTCCCCTTTATTAGTTCCTAATCAGCACACAAAGGAATGAAGGCACAGCTTGCCACAGAACTGAACAAGAATGAAAGGAAATCTGAGCAATTACATCAACTAAATAATACTTACAATCTAAATCAACTATGTTTAAACATGTTCTAGATTTCAGGGAAGGAAATAGAGACTCCCGTTACCACAGCAGTTTGATCCATTCCTGGTTTTACTATGAGTTTAATAATAAGGCAAACTTGAGCTGTTATTTACAACTGTGGCTAATCAAGCTCATAGTAAAACCTGGCATGACTGAAACTGCTATGCAATAGAATTCTTATTTCAATTCCTGGAATTTGCATGAAACTGCTTAACTGTGGAGAGGTTCCACCAGGACAGTCTGTCTGTCACTCATTTAAAAAAAGTCTTTGTGACAAACGAACCAGGCGGGTGAGAGGCTGGGTAAGCTTATCCAGACACTATTGCCTGCCAGTGTAACTGTGTGCTGCTGCAGATTTGAGTCTCCATATTATTTTCACTGCTTCAGTTCCAACCAAAATAAAAGGTTATCTGCAGAATTCTTGTGAATCAAAACAAAAGTGAGCTGCAGGCTGTACATATTACAACTGGGAACCCACACTGGATATTATATCAGAGGTGGGACTCCGAACGTACAAGAACAAGGCATCTTGCAAACTCACTTAAAAGAGATGCTGTGTGTGTGTATACATGTAATTATAATAAATATGTAATTATGTATGTCTTGCTCTGTGAATAGAAGGATGCTCTGAGGATCACACTTTGCTTTTCAAAGGCGTTTCACTCGTAAGGTTCAGGACCTGACGCTTAAACTGCGCATCACTGGAAGCCTCAACTTCAAACAGGAGTTTTCTGTTTCAAGTGTGTGTCTAATTATTGATAGGGCTGTAATAGATCTCAGCTCGCATGCATACAGTGTCTGGTGCTCCCCGGGAAATCTGAAAGCTGGCTGATTTAAGGGTTGCCTGCTGTCAAATGTAAGTTCAATATATATATATATATATATATATATATATATATATATATATATATATATATATATACACACACACACACACACACACACACAAACAATACATCTTTATTAAAAATAATCTAAAAATCAAGAACCCAAATTCTTTACAAGGCATGACGCGTTTTTCTTTAGGGTGATAAAACTATACAAAAAAAGCATATTTAATAGCTTTTCAATTCGAGCTTTCACTGAAGCTAAATAGTTTACTCTATACGGTACGGTGTCTTCACTTAACTACACAGTACAGCAAACATGTATCGATTCACAAGACAAAAAATACAAGGAACGTGATTCTTCCAACTGTAGAGGCAGCATTAGCGCTTGCCATGTCTCCTCGGGTGTGGGAAGAGGCGCCCTCCCAAAACATGCTCCGCATACAGGACGGAGATTCCTGACCTACTGTAGGCACATGGCAGGCTGTGTGACACTACATTTGTATGCACTGGGAGCTAAAGGGCAATCGGACCTCAGTAATAACACCCGCAGTACGTTGAAGAAACGCCCTCCCCCTCCAAGCTCATTCCTACAAAAGCTCGGTACCAAGGACTCCCTTTCCCGGTACGACAGGGCCACAGTGCGGGGCCGGAGCTTTGGGAAATGCTTCTGAAATTAGGTCTTCTCATTCATTTCTTTATATTTGTTTTAAAGACACAGTAGTAGCCCGAGACAGCATAAACGAGATGGAAGAGGGGAAACAAAACATATTTCACTTGACACTGAAGCCATTGCATCATGGTGTTCTATATATAGATCTCGCACGATTACTAACAGTGACATTAAACACTCCTGTAGATTATTATAACCACTTTGAGAATCAGTGCAGTGCTATTACTGTAGCGATACCAACAGCGCCAGTACAAAAGCGAAAGCCCCGCTTGAATCGAACTGTCCTTCAACTTAATCTGTTACACCCAAATGACACAACTACGTGCTTATCTCACCGTGGGAATTACAACGCCCAGGGGAGCAGAAATAGCGATGTAAACACGTGAACCCTGCCATTCCCAAAATAAAACAAGGGCGCCCCAGACCGGGCCTAGCGTGACAGCACGACCCCAGAACCCAGCAGCGCTGCTGCAGCTCACGTACAGAGGCTGCCGGGGTTAAAACCCATATCCACAACGGGACTGACCCGCCAATGCTCTTTGCCCGAACTGCAAGTGTCCTGATAATACACGAAGCACAACCTCAACCTGCCCACCGCCGGGTTGTACTACTAGCACCCCTCTACTTATTTCGCCTAACACAAAAACCCCAAGCCCCGGTGTCGAATACGCCCAGCAAACCCAAGGCGACCCTAGGCCTGTTACTAGGGAAAGGGCCAAGCCGCTGCCTCTTCTGAAATCACAACCCCGCTGTGACACGGGCAGATCTCTGGGCAAGGCCGACTTTCCTCCCCTTTCAACAACCCCGCTAAAGCCAACAAGACGGCGAGGGCACGTACCTGAGAGAGTGTGACTGTGCTAGTTGGAGCGGCGCGTCCCTGTTGCTGTTATCGTCAATATGACTGCGATTCCTGCAAGCCGCTCCCGGCCCGTGTCTCTACCGCTGTTTCTGCTCAACTCTCTCATTCGGCTTAACGGGGGCGGGGCGGCGCAAAAAAAGGCGAGGCTCGTTCAATGATGGGCGGGGTTATGCAAATAACGCGCGGGTTAGCGGAGTCTTATTAAGGGGGGCGGTCACACTATTTATGTATCAATACTTTCATTCATTCATTCATTCATTCACTATTAGGTTGCCAATTAGCTGATCTGTCACTCCCCAACCCTTTCTTCCTAAAATGTGAGGCTATCTGAGTCTTTTCAATATTAAACTCTCAAACTCCTTTTATTATCACACCCCAACACTCTGAATCATACAAAGACAGAGTACATGAACTCAGACTGAAAAAATTAAATCACACATGAAGAACTTTATTTTGGTGTGTTCCAAACGGGACGAAACTTTGCAAAAACAAGTAAGTTATTTCTGGTGTGGTGGAAGTAGGTCAGCGTCTGTGGTTCCACATTACTGCCCCCCCATGGCCTGTGCTATCGGAGGTTTATAGTTTTAGAGGCGATTCTGAGCAGCAGTTCAGTCCTCCGTGTTCATGGGCACGGGGCCCTCAGCCGCCAGCAGCTCGGCCTGGAATCGCTTCTTAAGCCCCTTCAGATAGATGCGCAGGCTGTCGGGGTCCAGCCGCGAGTTCCTGGCTGCCTGAAGGAGCCGTGTGGCCAGGTGATACACAGCCCTGTGCTTCAGAGCCCTGGGGTCACTCTGCTGCTTCTCCTGCAGAGACACAGAGAGGGGATGACAGCAAGGGAGAGAGGAACATAAAGAAAGGGTGGAATGAAGGGTTAAGAGGAGAGGTGACACGTCTCTGATTCACTTTTCAGATTCTCTTACAGAGACACAGAGGGGATGAGAGGGAGAAGGGAGGGAGGTAAGTAGCAGAGAAAGAGAAGTGAAAGAGTGAGGGTGCGGTTGAATCAGAGAGAAAGGATGTGGTGAAATGGTAAAGAGGGAGGGAATAAGAGGGAGAGAGGAAGCGTGATGAGAACAGAGCTCCTGCAGTAACTTGCTGGAAACAGTGGAATCGGTAGTTGCTGGTACATTAGCAGGATAGGAATAGTACAGAAAGCAGAATGATTCTCAGGAACTCCCGTCAGTGGGATAGCAAGGCTGGACCTACCCAGAGCTGCTTGTTGATCTGGGAGGTGATCTCCTTTGCTTCCTGTATTATAGATGGTGGAAGGGAAGTAATCTCTGCAGCCCTCAGCCCTGCAATTCAAACAGAACAGTAAATCAGTCTCCCACAAAACACAGCACGACCATAAAAAGAGGTTACAGAATTAGATACTGACAGGGGTACATAGATAGATACTGGACACAGATAGATAGAGTCACTAACAGATGGCTAGATAGAGGAGACAGAAAGATACAGAAAATACAGACTGACAGGCAGACAAATAAAGAAATAGATAGGCAGATATAATATAAAAAAGACTGACAGACCAACAGAAAAAGGACACAGACAGACAGACTGACAGGCAGGCAGGCAGACAGACAGGTAGATGTTGCCTGATCTTACCGTAGTTCTTCTCCTCGGAGCGGCCTCTGCTCAGCAGGTACGTGTAGGTGACCTTCTCCGCGTTGCTGCTGGCGCTGCGCGTCAGCGTCACCCCCATGTGGTGGTTCTCCACGTTGGGGTACAGTGCCTCTAGCTGGCACAGCTCCAGGAAGTGCGTGGCAAACAGAGTGAAGGCCTGCGGGGAGAGAGCCAAAAGCACACAGCGTTCACAGATTCCTGGGAGGCAGTGTGCTGGTGACTGTAGGAAAGACGATACATACATATCTATCTATCTATCTATCTATCTATCTATCTATCTATCTATCTATCTATCTATCTATCTATCTATCTATCTATCTATCTATCTATCTATCTATCTATCTATCTATCTATCTATCTATCTATCTATCTATCTATCTATCTATCTATCTATCTATCTATCTATCTATCTATCTATCTATCTATCTATCTATCTATCTATCCCGAACCCCCATCCCCATCCCAGCTATATCTGTATTTACAACCAGGTTCCCAAAACCATAATTTACAATTGCTTAACTGCAGTTTACAGCCTGGGTCAGCTAGTGTGGATATTTGTACAAAATTTACTGTATCGCACATGCAGTGAAGCTCAGCCAAGCACGGATAAGAAAGGAATGCATGGTTAAATAAAGGCATGGTAAACGTACAGTATAAATTAACAATGGTAAAAACAAGGAAAACTGAACAATTACTGTTCACAATTCCATAAGCCTCTAGCTCAGTCTGTAATGTGGGTGCAGACTATACCCTGAAATTGAGTAGAAATTCACAGACTGCATGACAGATGCCAATCCCCTCCTCCGCACTGGTGCCTCTCCCCAGCTCGTCTATAATGATGAGAGACCGGTCACTCGCGTTGTGGATGATATAGCTTATCTACGAGAGGAAAAAAAGACAAAGGCAAAGAAAAATGTTTTGCTGAAGTAAAAAAAATTTAGAATGAAATAAAGAGCCATTTATTTAACAAAATAATAATTAAGCTACTAAGAATGTGGCTAATGCTTGTACCCAAATTGTTTCTAAATGGAAAATGTGGAGCAAATTTTACAGTCTGCACTAAACACCCACCTATGCAACAACCAGGACTGATGAATATGAACACGTCTTCAGTGAGAATCTTGTGAGGTTCTGAACTCTGCCAGGCATCTTTAGCAAGTGGGGCTAGTCTGCCTTTCTTAATACAGTCCCCATGCCACGTGATTTTTTTAAAAGGTAATATATTTGACAGAGAAACACAGTATACCTCTTTCATTTCCACCATGAAAGTCGAGGAGTTTGTTTCAAAGTCATCATCCACCCCAATCCTGGTGAAAATCTGGTCTGCGATTCGAAAAGAGGCATACTCTGCAGGTACAAAAGACCCTAGGAAAGGAGAGGACAGTCTTTCAGGGGAAAGTGTAAAAGTTACAATGCAATGGCATAAGAGTTTGAAATTCACACTAACCCTGCACCCATTCAATCGATCAGGAGCCAAGAGTTTGAGCAATCAGGCCCCTGTTTAATAAACTGTCTCTCCCCTATAGCATATGCATGAACTCCTAATAGCAAACCCTCAGGCTCAGGCAAGCCTCACTGATGCTGCAATGAGGTGGGATCAGTTCAGAGCTGATTTCGCAGGGGAGGGTGTCTGATTGCTCAAATTCAGCGTGAATGCTGCCTACCTATCTGAGCCATGACCTGACACAGCGCCACCTGTTTGAGGTAGGTGGACTTGCCGCTCATGTTGGGCCCTGTGATGAGGATGAAGTTGCTCCCCTCGGAGATATAGCTGCTGTTGGAGATGGGCTGCTGCCCTGAAATCCTCTCCAGGATGGGGTGTCTGCCCTGCTTGATGGCCAACGTGTCAGTGAATTCGGGGCGAACTGAAAAAAAAAAAACAACAAAAAAACAGCACAGCTCGCATTAAAACCGAAGTACACACAGGCAGATCATGAACAAAAAAAGAAGACACTGGGGTCTGTTGCAATATGCACAGGGTTGGGTTTTAATAATACCGGTCTCCTTAAACTTAAAAACTTGCTTGGAAACTTTCTAGTGCAAACAAAAGACATCAACATGCCTGCACTATTATCAGATTCCTAAAATAAAAGCACATTACCCAAGTGGTGTATTACACGGTTCCCAAAACAACTCTTAAATACTGTTGTCAGCCTTCCAGTCAATTACATGGAGCAAAGTGTTTATAGTTAGCTTTGCACAATACCTCCCCCAATCTGCTGTGAACACCAACATGATTCATAACTCTGTCTGCCTAAAAACAAATACTTCTACTGAAATTCATTTTCAAGGAAACCTGTAAAGAGAAGTATTACTTCAGCATTTCTCATTCGTACTTTTATCAACCTTTAATTGAACTCATCATTTCCTTCCTGATAAAAAGCTAACTGAACTGGGCGTTATTACTGTAATTAGTTATAATTATTATTATTATTATTATTATTATTATTATTATTATTATTATTATTATTATTAAAAGACATAGGAAAAATTATTAAATCCATTTGTGCAGTGTTCCAACTTGGATAACATTTTAGTCAGACATTAATTTTCAAGAAAATCTATTAAAAGAGGCTCACCATCTTTCTTAAGGCACAGTGCAGATGCTTTGCTATGCATGTAACGGCTACAGATATCAGAATACAAGTAATGCAATTTTCACTTGTGTAGTTCTAAGCACAGTTCTAGGGCAGTTCTGATCTTGCCTGACCCTGTTTTCTAGCGAGTGCTGTACTTGCCGTAATCGGAGACGGTGCAGGCGTTTGCCAGGGACAGTAGCATGTCTAGCATGGACACGGCGTCGGACAGCTTGTACAGGCAGTGCACGTACTCGTGGATGGAGCTGAGCAGCTGACACACCACCCTGTGAACAGAGGGGAGGCACGTCAGGAGCAGGAAGCAGCAAGCCCAACACAAGGGCTCATTAAAGGGGGCGGCCAGGACTTTCTACCTGGCCATTTCGCATGGCGCTGAACCTTTATGTCAAGGCTTCCCGTCATCATGACCAGGCTAAGCATACAGACTGGACAGGACAGTAAGTAAGCCATTAACACACAGTGTTGCATTACTCTAAGATATTCCTCAAGCCCTAATCAATATTAACAGGGACGCGGAGGACATTACATTGCTCTGCATACATTCTTTGTTCATTATTGCAAATAAAAAGCCAAATACAAACAAACAAAAAAGCAAAACAGTATAAATGTGCCACTTAGTACTCCAATTTAATTAAGATGAATGAATACAGTGCATTGTGTTTGATTCTAAAAGCACATCATCATCTCAATTATTGCTCCTGCACTGCTTACTCATGCTGTGATTTTTGAAAATGTAATTTATTTACTTTTTACTGCTAAAAAGTTACTGCTGTAATAAGTGACTTGATTTTTATTACCAAGACATAAGAAGAAAAAAAAAAGCATTTGTGCAGTGTTTGGATCCTGCAGAACTCTACCACTATAAATTCCTTGTGGTCACTGGAAGAGTGCAACTGATTTCACATAATACAGCTGTATTGTATTTACTCGTGTTATCAGAGGACACCCCTTACACGTAGGACATGTGGAAAATCTCACTCAAAGCCTCTTCACATCTGTCGTTCATTTTAATCATGTCTGCGGTAGTGAAGCTGTAGTTATTCCTGCATTTGGTGACCTGGGAATACAAAAAAAAGAGTATTGAACTCATACGCTGTTCAAGCTGAGCATGAATGAATGCATACATGCATGATTGGAATGATGTGCTTGTTTCTAGTTTTTATCTTCTAAAGGGAAGCACTGGAAAGAGGGAGCTGAGCCAGCCCCACAGGGATCCACATTCTGCCCCAGCACAGTCTGAACAGCAGCCCAATAAACAAAGACAGCAGGGCCAGGCAGAAAGGGAAGTTCCGCACTCGCTGTGTTTCAAGACTTCCACCCAAAAGAACAAAAATACCCTATAATGTTACAAAATAAACAACTTAACATATCTATATATATATATATATATATCTATTTCTATTTCTCTATCTATCTCTATTAACAAGCCCTTGCTTATTTAATGTTTTGTAAATTGGGTGTTTTTCAGCAGTTCAGGACAAACACCCACGACACAGAATTTGTGATGTATGGTATTAATTTGATGAGTATGGAGTACTAGATGAAACATTTGATTACACAGTATGGAAAAAGATTAAAAACAGTTAGCTTCAGACCCACTCGGTGGTGACTGGGGGAGATGGCGGGATGTGACTTGTTTAAACAAAAAGAGGGTTACATTTATATTTTTTAGAGACTGAAAGGGAACATGATGTGTGTGTGTGTGTGTCAGTGTGTGGAGGGAGGGGTCCTTCATCTCGAACTGAAGTTAAAACTGATTACAATGACTGCTGTGGAGTTGACGGCTCAGTGAATTCCTCAATGTTCTTAGGGCCTAGAGGGTTAAAGCATTGTGAATAAAGCATTTCCACTGCAGGACACACCTGAGGAGAGTGGGTTTACCTTCATGAAATCTGATGGAAGCTGCCCGTCAGGTAAGACCACCCCATCCGTCTTCATCTGGATAAAGAACCCGCGAGCTGTGCTGAAACTGGTCCGCAGAGGCAGCTCAAACTTCTCTCCCAACTGTGTGACCATCCCTGTCAATAATCAGTCTGCATTGACTGCATTCATTCATACAACTCTCTGCTTCAGATGCTCATGTCTAAATCTGGTTGGCTTGGAGTTTATTTAATACAGTAGTTTTACAATCCCAAGATCAGCATTTTCAGCGATGATGATGCCAGCGATTGAGTGATGGTAAATAAGCATCGCCCTGAACCTTAACAACAAACTAAGGTGCAAAGCGATCCAAGCTGCAGCTGATCCAAATACCACCGTTGTTTAAATCATTAAATACTTTTTACAGGCAAAAAATACACTGCCTAATAGACTTGCATGCATTGTAAAATGTTTGGTTTTCATAATCTTGGCACACACAAAGTTTTCCTGTTTTCATTTGCCAAGCAATGACAGCATTTATGTATATCAGGTGCTGTTGAGATCAATTGAACAGACCCCAGACACAGTAGTGTGTGTGTGTGTGTGTGTGTGTGTGTGTGTGTGAAGATGTTACAATACAGCCGAACGCACCCGCAATGTCGTCTACAATCTCAGTGTAGGCGCGGCGAGCAATGTCCAGGAACTCATTGATGTTGGGCCGCACTGCGTAACATTTCTGCGTCCGCATGTTCAGGCTCCCCTTCGTGTAGCTGGTGTCATCGTTGATTACGGTTTTTATCTGCTCTAGGATGATCGCAAACCTGAATATGCGTGCAAAAGACACAGCAGTGAATCAGACCTTCCTTTTTTATTAAACCACTGGCCAATATTCTCGCTGCTGACAAGTCTGCCTCCTGGTGGGTTTTATAGGGAATTGCACTTATATCCTCACCAGTACCGCAAGCCATTTAAAGGGAGATTGGGATTTCCGATACAAAGCATGAATGGTAAGTTATTGAATGCACAGACATGATTTATAAATGATGACATCAAGTTGCATTAAAATCAAAAAAGGGAACGAGGAGGATCCTTCTATACTATAAATGATAAAATCCATTCATCGAGCACAAATGCCATTGCATTTCTTGTAAACTGTTGCATGATATTTTAGGTTGAAATTGAACAACAATAATACAAATATTTTGTTTTAATGGAGGGGATGCCACACTACACTCTACCCGACAACCTTTTTTATTTTTTTAAACAGTTTTTTGATACTGTACTTTAATTCCTGCCTGTCAGTGTTGCAGCTGCACCGAATCACCTGTTATCTTCTAGGGAGCTGCAGTACGCTTTCAGCAGAGGAGTCTGGCAGTTCGTCAGCACAGCCTAACAATCAAAATCATGTGACTATTAGTCCTGACAGTGACATACTCTCACACACACAACCCTACCCCCTATCCAGAGTGGTACTACCTGCTTCACATTTACCCACACACACAGAGCCTTCATATTACTATAGTAAGGCACAGTAAATGCCTGATAGGAAATATATAAGTAAGAAAAAATGTCTTTCCACAAAAGCTCAGGAGAGCTGAAAGTAGATGGGTGTCATCCTATCCTACAAAGCCTCTTTACAGCCAAGAGATCGTCAGCGGGTGTGGGCTAGCTACTGCACCTGGAGGACAAAGACCAGCCCTAGAGGTGTCAGGAAAAGGCCAGTAGGGTCTGCTATAGCAAGATGTGGAGTCCAAAGAGATGTTGCCTCCCTAACCAATGGCAGCGCAAGAGCCAATGAAGGTTCGAAACTAACCGTGCAGTTCACCCTGCATGCCTGTACCAGGTGAGTCACTCGGGGACCCATTAATCCGATAATGACTCAGGAGAGAGACCACTCTGGGAGAGATTACACACCTTTAAAGGCGGCACCAGCTCCAGAGTGTGCTTCAGGTTAATCACATGCATTATCTTTGCTTCAGCCAACTGAACCTTCAATAGAAAAACAAAAAAAACTGTAAGCGCAGCAAATTCATTCGCACCCTCTCTCTCTTCCTCTTTCCACCCTACTCAGTAATGAGGGACAAACTCTAAGGAGTGGCAATCAGAACTTTAACTCTTAAGATAATTCCACTCAAAACTGCATCTTAGTATATCTAGACAAAAAAGTCTGGTGACGATTGATAAACAGATATGGGAGATGGGTGTGGGTACTTTACAGCGTGCTTTGCTGTACAGGGATCAGAGTGCACTGAGATGAACTTGTACCGTTTCCTGCTTGGGGATCTGCACCAGGACTGACAGCAGCTGGTCAATATCCAGAAAGCGTGCAATTGCTAAAAAAGAACAGAGAAAACACTGTTAACACACAGGCAGCCAGCATAAAAAGAGTCTGCTCTGCTCCTACCCACAAGTCAGGACATGTCTGTTTTATACATTTGCGTTCAAGCACTTTGTCCAGGAGACAATCGGTAAATCTTCTCATGTTGTTTTTTTATTTTTTAACCTCAGATAGAGTAGGAGCAAATGTTCTGTTCAAAGGACTAAGAATAGATCTGAAATATTTCACAAAAATAAGAAAAAGGAAGTAACCAAAAAACAGATCTTTCTGTGGCAACTCAGTTCGCTTTTTTTTTTTAATGAAATTGCGACATCAATTGCCAGAACAGTAAGGTTCAACACACAGGCTTCCAGCAGATGTCGCTATAAACACATTCAAACAGGTAAAAAAAATGTAAACTTAGCAGCTAGACCATATCCAAGGGCAAGACATTGTCATTACTCACTCCAGCTCAAGAGACTACATCCTAACTCTTGGTAGACCAGGCTTATTAAGACACATTATTATAAAGGGAATCCCAGAAAGGAAGGAAACAATTAAGAACCACTGGGACAGAATAGATCACTGACCCAGTGGGTTCTCATAATCTCGCTATTAGGAACCGAAATGAATCACATTAGACTCAATGCAAACCTATTAGATGGCTAGGAGATAAAAATTCAATGCAGTTATTGTGATGACAGACAGACATGACAGACGGACAGAGGGAAACAATCAATGCATTACGGTCAGTATTTTGAAACAGACCCAAGCCCTGTCCCACCCCCTGCCCTGTCCCCTCCTCACCCCCCTTTAAGCCGAAGAACAGCTCCTCGTCCTGCAGTAGCTCCTGCACGGAGTCCAGCCGCGTGTTGATGGTGTCGGTGTCCAGGAGGGGCTCCAGCACGTTGGAGCGCAGTCTGCGGCTGCCCCCGGGGGTCTTGGTGTAGTTCAGCACACCCAGCAGCGTGTGGTCGCTCCTGATGAGAAGCAGTCCATGAAAACACCACGCCTGTTACACTGATATACACTGTATGCTGTATATCACAAGATTTTGGGTTGACATTGGTTAAGTGTTTACTAATTTGGGTTGGGTACAGTAAGTGTTTACTTGATTTAAAAAAATAAAATCTTTAAATAAATAACTAATGAGACAAAGTGTTTAGTATATTTGAATGGTCTTAACAGTGGCAAATCTTTATGCAGTTACCATACAATCTACAGTATAAAACAGTTTTTTCCCCAGATATCCTCACTGCATTTTTTTTTAGCATGTAGCAATTTTAACAAGACGTGGCCCAATAAATTAACCCGGGGCAGTTTCACAGACTGAAAGAACGGCAGTGTTTAGATCAGCCACTGTTTAGACCGTTTTGTTACCTGGGGTCTCTGTTGTTCAGCACCAGCTCCAGGTTCTTAGCGGATGTGGAGTCTATCATGGCTGTCTGCTCGCTGCCTCGGAAACTCACTTTCAGGGATTTGGGGGCGTAAACAGAGTTCTGGATAAACTCAAAGTACTTCAGCAGAGCTGCTGCAGCAGCCAGACAGTAGTATCTAAATAAAAGTGAATGCACTAGTTATCAAAGATTCTGCACCAATTAAACTGCTGTTTAATTAAAAAGCACACAGTCCCTTTGAATCATTTATTATAACATTAACACAGGATAGCTAAATGACCAGCTGTGTGAGGATAGAGAAACAGTCCTGTTATATAGAAGTGACTACAGAAAAGAAAGACTATATATACTCCTTTATCATTATTATTTTAATTGTATAACTGTATATGCAGTACTGGTATGCACAAACATATTCTACAAACAACAAATGTTTAACAGTAGAAGAGTTTTAACTTTATGTCATCCATCAGAACTGGACGACTGTTTAAACAGGCTTTGTAAGAGCCCCTAGTGCTCTTTCAGCTTAACTGATACATACTTAGCCTGGACCTCCATGAGCACAGTGCTGAACTCTGGAGCGCACAGCTGCTGAATGTATTCCAGACCTTTTCGTTCATTGAAGTACTTTCTCTGTACTGCAGTGAAAGCCACGTTCTGAGAAAAAGAGATAAAAACAAACAAAACAAATACACATGCATTCTCTATATGCATGCAGTTTCATGAAAACATTTTCAGCTCCCCTACAGGACAACAAAGCACTACACAAATTACACAAAGCCAGCATGGCTCACTATGAACAGCACACCACAAGACCCTAACATTGACCAAGGCATGAGCCAAAACATTTGTCTAAAAAACTTAATTTCTTATGATTGAGTCAGACTGTGTAATTGAGTGTTTTTAAGATACAGATAAACATAAATTGCTCCTGAAGCCTGACACAGATAAACTTCAGCTGCCACAGACATGAACTTGCCTGGGTCACGATGTTTTAATTTTTTAATTGGAGATTTTATACAGCTTGTGTGAACTCTATGGAGTTCAAGAAGTTGCCCTGCCAAAACCTTGAAAAAAACATACCGGTATATGCATTATAAAATAGATACACAGATAGGAAACTTAATGTGGTACAATTATACACATAGTGACTGAAGGGGACATTCAAACCTGTAGTAAAGACTGCGTAGAAGGAGCACCTGTCTGTAAAGACCACTCTCAGATCTCCTGCTTTCTCGCTCCAGTTTCCGTTTTCTTACCCTGAAGTTCTCTGTAATCAGACCGAACAGCTTCGTCCCTTTGCCCTTATCGCTGGCTGTGTCCGGCATTAATATTTCCAAAGGGGTGAGGATGTGGAGCTTTGTCACAACCTGCACAAACACAGACATTACTGGTAAAGTTGTAATGGGTTAAAACAGAAACAGAAATACAAATTCTATATGAGTTAGTAGTTTACGAACTGTTTAGCTAAAAAGTACTGTTTTATGATGATCTTGCCTTGCTTAACCATTTATAGTTTCTTGGCAACAGAACGTGATCATACATAGACTGTAAGTGAAAATCTATTTGAAATTTGAAATAAACACAAAAGTAAAATATAAACACAAAATATAAACTATAAGAACTATACTATATTAAATCAAGGTTACTTTCCCTTTGCAAACAGGTACGAGATTTTAAAATGCAAACAAAAGTTTAGACAAAAGGGTTAAAATTTTAATCTATCAGACTCAGATGTACAGCATTGGTTACTTTTAGACAGTGCTGAAAAAAGACTATGTTAGCAAAATGTTTGTTTATTTGTTTTTTTACCTTGGCGTATGTTCCTGTGTCTGGGAACTGGGACAGTATTAGCTCAGGACACCTGAGGTCAATGCTGGCAATGCCGATCTCACCCCGGGCCAGACCACGGCCCTCCACCACCGCCACGATCACCGAGGCAACCGTGGCCGATGACACAGAGGAGGAGGTGGTCACTGCACGGGAGACACCACACAACAAGCAGTTAAAACTGCCATTCTAAAACTGTGTCAGCAACACATACCCCCGCCACCTAGCAGTATGGCAAAAACAGTGATGACCACGACTTTTCTCAACAGTACAGAACCAGAAATGGCAACAAAAAGTTTAATGGAAATTGGATACATGGCATCTAAGACCTTATTAGGGAAGCAAATTAAGTGTTCTCAAGATACACAGAAAGTTATTCCACATAATAACTGATGACAGCTGAGTAAAGGAAGTCAGTAGTAAATGCTGCAAGGCAGCTGCAGCTGGGCAAAGGTCTCTGTATACCTGGGGAATGGCACACATAAGAATGAGCTGATCACTGGAAAGGGAAACCCTACTCAGGCAGTGAATGGAGGAGTGGGCAGGTTGAAGCTGGCAGTGTCGTGTGATGCCCTGTCAGTGAGATGAAATGTGGTTAAAAGCTCTATAACCGTGAATGCAGACGAGCCCCGCTCTTTTGCAGTTTTAGGATGCTTTCTTGCGGTGTGCAGGGTTGCTGGTTCACACCCAGCCCCCGCCCTGTTTTACCAATACCTTACCCTTCCCTTCTTCAGTCTGCGAGAGAGCCCTAGCTTGGGTTCAGAACACATGTTTAGCTAGCTGAAGGCCTCTGTGTTCTGTACCTGTGTGCTCAGTCTGGGGTGTGCGTGCTCGGTAGGCGGCTGTCGCCCTATGGCTGGATGAGACAGGGGTCCTCTTGAGTCGGGGGGTCCCGCAGCCCCACACTGAGTTGCTGCTGGTGCCCGGGGTGAAACTCGGCACGCTCGCCCATCCCGTATTGGAGCTCCGGTCTCCAAGGCAGGAATCTGAATACAAACACACAGCATACACAGCAGCCCCAGGGTAGTCTTCATATACTAACTGAAATGTTATAAACTAAATGACAAACATTTGACTATATGTTTTTTTAAAGCAAAAATTTACTTTTGTAAGAGACACTGTTTTTTTAAAACAGTTTTTTTTTTTTAAGTGTCATAGTTTATAGTTTCTGCATACGTTGTTTGTACACCACTAACTTACCAACTATGAATTTGGGTATCACCAGGCGCTGGTTGGTTGGTCGCTGCCAGTAAAGGCAAATTCTGGTACCGCATGGCAACTGCATTCATCATCATCATCATAATAATAATAATAATAATAATAATAATAATAATAATAATAATAATAATAAATAATAATAATAATCTCTTCACCACGATATTGATCTAGGCTCTCCTGGTACAATGTCAATATAACAATAACAATAATAACAATATTCACCGCCTCTGGACCCTGCTTTGGCGCCAGCGCTGCCGACGGCGGCCCCTGACGTGCGGGCCCCAGAGGAAGGGGCCGGTCCGCTGCCAGTGGTTGCTGCTCGGAAAGAGCCGGAACCGGAGCTCCAGGACCCAGTCCGCGGTGTCAGTGGCAGAGCACCGAGTGCACCTGCGGGACAGGCGGCGCTGGAGACGGGGAGCAGTGGCCGGACACTGTGCAGCTGCCACCTGCGAGTGAAGGAGCGAGTGAAACTAAACGAGTGCAGCGCTGCGGTACATCTGTGCAGCGGGAATGCGAGTGAAGGAGCGAGTGAAACTAAACGAGTGCAGCGCTGCGGTACATCTGTGCAGCGGGAATGCGAGTGAAGGAGCGAGTGAAACTAAACGAGTGCAGCGCTGCGGTACATCTGTGCAGCGGGAATGCGAGTGAAGGAGCGAGTGAAACTAAACGAGTGCAGCGCTGCGGTACATCTGTGCAGCGGGAATGCGAGTGAAGGAGCGAGTGAAACTAAACGAGTGCAGCGCTGCGGTACATCTGTGCAGCGGGAATGCGAGTGAAGGAGCGAGTGAAACTAAACGAGTGCAGCGCTGCGGTACATCTGTGCAGCGGGAATGCGAGTGAAGGAGCGAGTGAAACTAAACGAGTGCAGCGCTGCGGTACATCTGTGCAGCGGGAATGCGAGTGAAGGAGCGAGTGAAACTAAACGAGTGCAGCGCTGCGGTACATCTGTGCAGCGGGAATGCGAGTGAAGGAGCGAGTGAAACTAAACGAGTGCAGCGCTGCGGTACATCTGTGCAGCGGGAATGCGAGTGAAGGAGCGAGTGAAACTAAACGAGTGCAGCGCTGCGGTACATCTGTGCAGCGGGAATGCGAGTGAAGGAGCGAGTGAAACTAAACGAGTGCAGCGCTGAGAAGCGCGATCCGCTCGAGAGCCTGCCTCCATAGAGCGTTCATCATTTTAAATCGAGCTGTGATAATTACCGTTAAACTTTCAGCCGTGAAGCTGCTTCGACATGAAAACACATTTTACCGGAATGTAAGAATAGAAAAAAAAAAAGTAAAATATTGTAGTTGATATGGTCTGCCTAGCGGGAGTGATAACACAGGTGTGTTTCTCCTTTGATAAAGTTGTAAACCCAGAAATAAACACAACAGGTACCACATTCAATAAGTAAGTTACATTCTTTATTTTGCATTTTCTCCGTTTTTTTATGTATTTATGTATTAATTTATTTTACCTTTTGAAACAAATTGAATATTGTACAGTTTCGAGTAAAGTGCTTTCGGAAATTAGCCGCTGTACTGTGTTATTACGAGACCGCGGGTAGAACAACACTGTAGGACATCACTTCTGCTGCATAAAATGTTTAGCCAATAACAATGCTCGGGTTGTATTTATAACCGTACTGTCTTCAAAATGTTTCTAACAAAACAACGGCTCGATAGTTTCTCTGAAAGGAACAGGCAGTACACAGCGCCGCCTAATGGCAAACAGTCTCCATTAATTGAGATCAAGTTTGTACAGAGCTGTGCCCTCCCTCCGCAGTACTTGTGTTTTGTTAGACTCAAGATGGAGGCGCCGGTAGTGGGAGAGTCGGGAGGGGAATATTTCACCCGAGAAGTGGAGAGGCGAGCGGGCTCCCCGCTGCGCTTGAAGCAATGCAGCAAAGGCGACGTGGGCTGCGTGGTGTGGGACGCGGCCATCGTGTTGTCAAAGTACCTGGAAACGGAGCAGTTTGTCGAGCGCAGCACCGGGGTTTATAAATGGGCGAACAAGAGAGTTTTGGAATTGGGCTCTGGGACGGGAGTCGTGGGTCTCATGGCAGCGACACTGGGGTGAGACTCGGTCAACGGGCTAAATAAATCCCAAGGGATTTCTGCATATATACACTGTAACATTTCCACGTGTGTGTACTTTTTTTTCATATATAACGATCATAAAAAGAAAAGGCATGTTCAAATAAAATTCCGGTTGACAGTGGCGTTTGCACTGCTGCAGAGCGAGGACACCGAGTTGTTCTATTGCAGTTGCTGTTCTCTTAACTACAGTGTCATTGAAGCTTTGAGAAACACACTGGCGCAAATACAGTGTCATTGAAGCTTTGAGAAACACACTGGCGCAAATACAGTGTCATTGAAGCTTTGAGAAACACACTGGCGCAAATACAGTGTCATTGAAGCTTTGAGAAACACACTGGCGCAAATACAGTGTCATTGAAGCTTTGAGAAACACACTGGCGCAAATACGGTGTCATTGAAGCTTTGAGAAACACACTGGCGTAAATACAGTGTCATTGAAGCTTTGAGAAACACACTGGCGTAAATACAGTGTCATTGAAGCTTTGAGAAACACACTGGCGCAAATACGGTGTCATTGAAGCTTTGAGAAACACACTGGCGCAAATACAGTGTCATTGAAGCTTTGAGAAACACACTGGCGCAAATACAGTGTCATTGAAGCTTTGAGAAACACACTGGCGCAAATACAGTGTCATTGAAGCTTTGAGAAACACACTGGCGCAAATACAGTGTCATTGAAGCTTTGAGAAACACACTGGCGCAAATACAGTGTCATTGAAGCTTTGAGAAACACACTGGCGCAAATACAGTGTCATTGAAGCTTTGAGAAACACTGAATGTGCTACATGCCCGTGTTGTGTGTAGTTTCACCATAGACACGTGTAAAGCGGGCTAGGTCGTAGCGTAGACAGGCACTGCGGATTGCAAGCAAACATTCCACTCGCTATCGCGGGATAATTGGAAATATTAAAAAAAATGAAAATGCTTCTAATAATCACAGGGTATAATTCCAAAACATAATTGAATGTATCATGGCAGTAAAAAAGAAAACGTTCTACTGCGACATTGTTGGTGGCCACTGGGTGGTACTATAACCCCCCACCCCCATTTAAAAATGTATTTCGTCGCAAAAGGTGCAGAATATTGATTAAAACGCGCTTCCAGTACCAAAAGAGCTGATCGAATGTTTCAGCTTTCTTGACTGGTTAAAGTGGCAAGCTCAGGTAAACTAGTCAGGAGCGACGATTGCAAACTTTACTGAACAGCAAATCTGCAGTTAACCAGGAGAGAGGCATCTGTAATGTAAATGATTTTTAATAAAGGCTTGTCCCTTTTTTTCTTCTTCCAGGGCCTGTGTCACAGTGACTGATCTGGAGGACCTGCAGAGTTTAATGGAAGTGAATATTAAAGAGAATCAGCACCTGGTCACTGGGTCGATCCAAGCCAAGGTACTAAAATGGTTTGTACAGCACTTAGTCATTTTGTTTGCTTGCTTGTTTTATTTGATCTTTCTCTTGACAAATCCAGGCATACTGTAAAAGCAACAGGTTATCTAAATGGTGTGGTCTGAAATACCAGAACACAGAAAACATTATCCACAGCTGTGAGTTCAGAGCTCTGTGCATCACAAGGAATATTTGTGACTCATGTTCCACTGTATTTTTATTGTATGCAACTCTTATAAGTGAGTTAGTAATCACTCCAGTAGGTACTAGAGTCCGCCAGTGTTTAGATCATTAAAATAACCCATGCCTCATGGGAACTGAAGACAACTCCTCTTCCAGTATGATGGCTGCAAGTTTAATCTAACTTGCAGAGACTCGGAACATCTCTCTAATTGTAGAAGACAGCGAAATAAAAAGTCCTGAAATGCTTCTCTCTTTCTGTTCCTTTGCACGAAGGGGGGAAGACGGGAGTGAGTTTCTGCCTCCACCTGATTACATTCTGATGGCAGATTGCATTTACTACGAGCAGGTAAAGATGTGTCTTCTCTCTAAAAACAACCATTTAATAAAACAACTGCCTGCCATGGTAAACCTTTCTAAAGGGCTCCACGTGTGACTTTAGTATACTGTCACCCAGCCCCAGTAAAGCATGTGGATATACTATTAATATACTTATAGATAATCAAGGGTAAAAACAGTGTTGGACCAAGTAAGTTTTACAAAAATAAATTAGAAAAATGAAATAGTTGTCTGCATGCTTGTGCTTCTCCTGGAACCCCTGGATCTTCCTTCAGAGCAACACAAGCAGTTTGAACGTCCTGGGATGCTAGCATGCATAACACCAGAACCCTCTGGATACACTGTAATTCAGAAACACAATTAACAGGTTAGAATTGGATAAGATGTCCCAGTATGGAGGCAATGGCAAGCTCAAGATTGTTTGATGTTGGAACTTGTGGAAATTGGAGCTGTCCATCGCTGTGGAAGCCAAGGGCTATGAAAGTCTTGGCTTAATATCCGACTTAATTATCAGTGTAACAAATGCTGCATTTTCACAGACTGGTCGTGTGGCTTTGTTGTCAGTATGTGCCCCAGTGTTTTGAGCGTGGTACTGTATCTCACTGGAATCACTGCAGCAGTGTTGTAAGCATCCCAGTCTTACAAGCAGCCATTATTCCTCCTCTGTACAATGGCTAGAGGCCAGCTTCATAGACAACATGCATTACAAATAGTCCATTTGTTATGTTTTTTTTTCACTGCTGCGACTTGTCTTTGCTTGTTTTGATAACACTTTAAAATAATTGTCTGTAATTCCATTGTAACTAACGCATGATTTCCTTACATCATTGCAGACGCACCATTGTATAAACTACTGATTTCAAATGAAATTCCTATTGAATTCAAAAGTCGCATGCATGACGTCATAACATTTCCCTTAATACACATAAAATGATCATGAACAGACACTTATCTTAAAGTGTTACTCTTTTTTTTTATTTTTATTATTATTACTGCGCCCGTACATATGAATGCAACACTTAAAGATGTACACATATCTAGAGAACCGCTTATGGGATTGTGAGGAAACTTGGGAAGAGCATTCCTCAGCAGCACACGACTGCGCGGACCGGAGTCTTGGGATATATGGAGGAACCCATACTTTTATCCGTCCATATTTCACAGCTGCATTTTTACATGTACATACCGTGGGTCATAGCAATGTAGAAATCTGCTCTTCCTTCATACTGCTGGCCCTGATTGTGTATTTACAACAGTGGGAATTGGGGGTGGGGGTGTATGTTGCTGACATATTTGTGAAACTAGCCCGAGCAGCGGTGAGCAGGGCTGCCGTGTGGAGCTGTAGCTGAGCTTGCCTTACCCTGTCTCCTCAGTCTCTGGAGCCTCTTGTGAAGACCCTGAGAGAGCTGGCCAGTGCAGAGACCTGCATTATCTGCTGCTACGAGCAGAGGACCATGGGCAACAACCCCCAGGTGGAGCAGCTGTTCTTTGAGGTGAGTTCTGCCCCTGCTGCATTGATTTTGCATTGACTCATGGATTGAGTCAATGAGTCGAAAGCTTCCCAGACAGTCAAGAGCTTGCTAGTTTCAATCCTGGATGTGCCGAGTGGGCCTGGGCATTGTTCACCTCATCACAGTTCAGCGCCCCCTTTTGGTCAGGCAAGGCAGATAATTCTCAGGCTGGGCCATGTATAGTTCAGTGTTGGGGGTGGGGATTGTGTTGTTTTTCAAGATCACAAGATTATCTCAGGATTTTGACATTTCAAACTGGTATAGATCTTGAGAATTTATCTTGAGATCACCAGATTGGAACCCACCTTGTGCGTGATCCAGCAAGACACCCTAGATAGGTTCCCAGGTTCTGACATCGGGTGGGAGGGTATCGTGGAACATTTCAAATAGTGAGCTGGACCTGCATGAGAATCTAAAGGTTGCTTTCGTATTGTCATATTAAACCACACTGTATGTCAATCGATAGGGATGTAGATATTTGCCAGTAAAGGCTTCAGGTTGGCAGTCTAATACACCCACTAATTTACCTTTCACAAAAAGTGGTGCAATTTGGCACTTAGTATAAATCTGTCCACAAAGAGTCTTTTATTGCTTTAAAAAAGAAGTGAAAAAAGAGTCTTGTTTATATTTTATTTCTGCTGCGGATTGCCTCTCCTGACATTCCCTGCTGTTTCCTCCGGTGCTACCCAGCTGCTGCGGAGGGACTTTGCCGTTGCAGAGATCCCCCTTGAGAAGCAGGACGAGGAGTACCGCAGCGAGGATATTCACATACTGCACGTCGTGCACAGGGAGAGATGACAGCCAGCGGCCACGCGGAGCAGGAAGGGGCCTTGCACCGCAAACTGCAAGGCCGCGTTTCTCATACTTCACCTGCTGTAGCTGCAAGAAGAGGTGACAGCAAGCCACATCGTAGGGGAATAATCTTCACGTAATAGCAGGACTGGATATTTAGGGTAACTAGACCACATCCTTTACTTGAGCACCGTGAGGATGTGGTCTAGACTAGCTCGCCGTAACGTTCTCCAGATACGAAATAGACAGTACCAGGGACTTGCTATTCTAGCAGTACTTTATGTGCAAGGGTGGAAATTTGACTCCCATTGCATAGCATTTTGATTACATTCTGGTCTGGTTAGGTTTAGAAGAGAAAGTTTACTTCTCCATTGCATAGCAGCTTTGACCAGTCCCAGCTGTGCTGTGTGCTAAATGTGACACGCATCGTGTGACTTAAACTGCTCTGCAAGGAGGGTCTCACTATTTGCATCCCTGCTGTGTCCAAAATACATTTACTGATTTATTTTGATCCCCATTTATAAAAGCTGTACACTTTTGTACTTTGCTAGAACAGTCTGCAATTGTGCGTATATAAATAAAGGTGTGTATAGATTTTCATATCAAACTAACAGGTCATTCACAAGTTCTAAGAGTCACAGAAACAGAAACAGACAAACATCCATCCGTGCAAGAAACTTTATAAAAACAGTGTGTGTACAGAAACATTATACTTAAGGTAGGTCAAAATCTGGACTGGGATATTTCTGTTGGTTTTATTTCTTATTTTACTGTAAGAGTCCTTTTGAGTAAAGCATATGTGCTATCAACCAGGGACTATCAACCTCCTCTAATAATATTATTCATCAGCCACCTCAGCCATCTCCAATCACGCACACACACAAACACAAAGCGAAACAGCTAATTATTTTATTAACCCAATTTCTCGCCCTGCATGGACGAGCAGCAGCAGCAGCGGGAAGAAGGACAAGTACAGGGGAAGTGGGGTTCCTTCTATTACATGCAGCCGTAATCTCATTAGCTCTTTGACTCCTAAACAAATGCGTCTGATCCCTTTGCTTGGGAGCACAGCCTCCTCGGTGAACATCTGTGCCTCCACATTATAACAATACAGCTCACTAACCTGGTAAAATCATGAACATCTACCAAGCCTTTAAATAATGCCTTGTTAGTGCTGCTACATCATCACAAATGCACCATTAGCCTCTGTGGTCGGGCTGTTCGGGAGACATGCTTTCTGAACCTTCAAATGACATCACCTCTTGCCTTGCATAAGCTCTTCTAATATACAGTGTAGCAGAGCCTGATATTGATGTGATACAGCCGTCTGAAATGTCTTTGCATCTGATAGTTTGTATAAGATGGAAATAACGTCACATTTTAACTGTATATATAAATAATGCTTTACACAAAAATTTTAAAAGTACAGAGGATAGTTATGTTGTGTGACTCGGCCTGTCAGATTTTTTCATGGAACGCCTCTAGTGATTTTTATGAGAAATTCCAAACATATCACCATTCCTTGGATTCTGACTCCTGCCCCACCCAATCTTCCAGCATAGATTTGAACCTGGAAACCAGATTCCAAAGATGTTTCTGTCTCCTGAACACAGCATGAAATCAGCACAATGCAGCCAGCCTGTGAAGAGTGCCATCCATAAAGGGGCTGCTCTATCACTGCACTGGTTCTGTACGGAGAAGCAAAGATAACTCAGCAGCTGCAATAGGGTGGGCCTGCCATTGGTACAATGAGAACATTTTGGTGTCACAATGGCATGAACTAATACACACTGCTGTGCCAGACAGGCACTGAGCTATCATTTCAAAACCATAGTGTCATCATTGCTGAGAATGCCCTGATTGCCCAATGGCTGCGGATGTATTTCTTTTATTCTTTTTCATCCCAGTGCTGAACCACCTGGGGGGGGTGTCTGTATTTCAGTTTTTTCGGATGGAGGTGCAGCCCCAGATTAATAGGCCGCGGACATCGCGTTTCATAAAGATGGAAACAATGGTTGAGTTCATTACCCCGCATGCCCTTGCCTTTCTGTACTGGCTATTAAGCTCACAGCGCTGGGCACCGTCACAATCCCCTCTGCAGCAGAGAGGATATATTTAGACTAATTGATTTGACACAGAGCAGCTATTGTAAAGGCTGAGTGACTGTTTCACAGGATTTGCTGGAGTTTAACACAGATTGCCATGCTTTTTAATTTGCTTTACCATCCCTCCCTGATCTCTGCTTTAACGATGCTGTTCTTTTGCAGTGGTATAGAAAGGTGTGCACTGAGGGGGTGCAGGTGTAGCGCTGCTGTTATTCATTGATGTCACATTCAGTCCGAGGATCACTAAGCATTTCCTCAGACAGATGTCTCTTTACCACGCAGAGCGCTTTGCTGTGTAGCTTTGTATTAAGTGCTACAAAATGAGCTGCTGATGCCCAGAACTCATTGTCTAGATACCTGAAGTCGTGAGCCACAGATCAAGCAAACCGCCACACACCAGTGTTTCAATTAAGATCAGTGGTACTGAAAGGAAATGATCCACCCCTCAACACAGCTTCCCTAACAACTGTTGTCAGGAGCCCTGAACACTTCCCCTCTCACCCTCAATAGAACATTTCTTAAAGGGCCAGATTCATATTTTTGTATCAAGATTGCGTCTCATAGAGGTGCAATTACAGTACAGTGCCGATCTGGTGAGATGCTGTTCGGTCACCTGCAGTAAATCCTTCTCTACAAAGCTGCTACCCCAGTCACTGACACATTCTTATGTGCACTGACTCCTGGAGGGCTGCAGGTGCTCTCGCATGTGTCTCATATGAAGGATACGTGGAGAAGTGACACAAAACCACATTGAAATATGACTTCCTCAGTGTGGCTGAGAGCAGAGGCAAGGGAGTGGAGAAAACCGGTCTGTGACTACACATGCACACGCACACCAACACACACCAGCATGCACACTCGCACACAAGCGCGCATCTGTTCATTCATACTAAACACATACACACTAAAACATGCATAGTAATTGACACACAAACACAAATTTGTATGCGTACACACACTTGTTCGCTAATCCCAATGTACACCCTGAAGATAGAGGGCGTGTATATTCACCTCTAGAGTGATAGCTGTAGGACTTGGTTTTGGTTTGTCTGGAAGTGTTCCCACCTCAACCTGTGTGCACTTTCTCCCAGCCTAGGCTAGCTTACATGTAAACCGTATCTACATGCTGCAATGATGAATCTGTCAAACACACAAGGGTGTTGCTTTTTCCCCTGTGCTGTGCAGAAGGTTCACTATCTTGGTTGCACAGCATCGACCGCATGTCACCAATCACACAGGACTAGCTGAGGAGGGGATTTCTGAGGTGGCTGAATATTTTCCCCCTCATTCATTTTTTAAGTCAGGTTTCTTAAAACACGGTGTGACACGTGGTTTACTAATTTTATTCTAAAAGACAGAATGCAAAATTAGAGGAAGCTCCATCTGCACAAGAGCTATAGTCAGATCAACCTTATATTAAAGAGAAGTGAAATAAACAGCCTGCTTACCAATTTTAATAGCTTGCAAACACTTTGAAAATAATACAAGTCATACTTTCTATGGGTTATGGTTGCATTTACGTGATTGGATTATAGTCATAACAGCAGCAATAACTGGTTGATGTAAATCTACTATACAGCTCGGTAACTTATGCAGAGACAATCTCTGTTGGTAAACGTCTAAAGTAAAAAAGGCAAATTACATAACTTAACAGTCCAAAGTGATTTGCTATGTCTTGTAACATGAACAGTTTATTAATCGTTTACAAAAAATAGTACTAATTGCATTGTGACTTGAGCTAGCGTGGCCGGTGAGTGGCTTACACCTACGCACATGAACTATACAGAGGGTAGGCATGCCGCTCCGTTTCAGTACAGCGTCAGAGGGTATTGAAATGACTTGGGGGGGGGGGGGGATTAGGGAGGCATTAACTGAGTCAAAGAGCGAGGCTGTGGTCAGGCAGGCTTCCCCTCGCCATCGTCACCCTGGAGCAGAGCGAGCTGATAAACGCTGTGCATCCGCCATGCTCGAGTCAGAGCCATGGAGCGAGCCATGGGGGCGGCTTCTCAGAACCCGTATGGAAGCATTTGGAAAGTATTCTGTCACTCTGTCAGGGTTAATCAGGCAGACTGCTCAGGATGTGGCTAGTGTAACGATGCTGGAAACCTATACAACGTTCATGTAAAGACTCATGTAAAGAATGTTATTTACAGCCAGCTTTATTCACTAGGTTAGGGGTGTGCTGAGCTACTCGTATTTCATTCAGGCAATGAGAATGGTACAGGTAAATGTGCTAATGGTCCAGCAGGTGACGTTGATGTACATAATACACATAATGTAAAATATATAGGTGATAATGTAGTAATGTGGCCAGTAGGCGGGGTCTAGATACCAAAAGACACACTTACTATCCTCCAAAAAGAAATCTCTGTGCAGCTACGGGTGAAACTGACTCACTGTTTACAACACAACAAATGGCTGTGTTTCCCTAACACAATCGAGTATCATTTCAGCAGACAGCTGTTTGTTATTGCTGTGAGTTTCACACACGCCTCAGCATTGAGTCACGAAGCACTCCCACTGGCAATCCTCTCCTCTCATCAACTAGCTCTCTCGAAGTGAGAGCAAATCACACAGCGCTCCCATTACTGTTCACAGGAACTGAGGGGTCTCCTTTAGTGCTCTCGTCTACTGGGATAAACATTTCTCCTGTCTGATGTGGCTGTGGTATACCCTAGTTAGAGTGTAGTAAGAGCATATGGGGGAATCGTGGTAGAGTAGCTAAGTTTACAAAACCTGGTTGAAGTTAATTTTGAGTAACTTTCATGCTTATTATGTGTATAAATCTGGTTCTCTTGTATTTCAAATGCAGCAATTTCAGTTTTGCTGAAACACTGATGTACTCAACACACAAACACTCATTCAGGAGGCCAGCGTTCCAGGAGTATTCCAGCAGCATCTGCACACAAACACGATCCTGACCTTGAATCACAAACCTTTACTTCATCCTAACCTAAAAGTCACTTTATCAGACTGCAAGATTGCTCTTCAGAAATGTTATCATTTTTACAATAGCTGTGCAATGTGGATGTTCCCAGAGTATTTCGTATCTCTAGCCTGCGTTCCTTACGCATAGCAAGTGCATTGGGCTTGCTTTACAAAGTTCCGTCCGCTGCTGTGTGATTGTGTTGTGTGTGAATGTAGCTCTGTTCCGTGCTGTATGATTGTGTTGGGTGTGATTGTAGCTCTGTTCTGTGCTGTGTGATTGTGTTGAGTGTGATTGTAGGCCTGTTCCGCGCTGTGTGATTGTGTTGAGTGTGATTGTATCTCTGTTCCGCGCTGTGTGATTGTGTTGAGTGTGATTGTAGCTCTGTTCCGTGCTGTGTGATTGTGTTGAGTGTGATTGTGCTGTGTGATTGTGTTGAGTGTGATTGTAGCTCTGTTCCGTGCTGTGTGATTGTGTTGAGTGTGATTGTAGCTCTGTTCCGTGCTGTGTGATTGTGTTGAGTGTGATTGTAGCTCTGTTCCGTGCTGTGTGATTGTGTTGAGTGTGATTGTAGCTCTGTTCCGTGCTGTGTGATTGTGTTGAGTGTGATTGTAGCTCTGTTCCGTGCTGTGTGATTGTGTTGAGTGTGATTGTAGCTCTGTTCCGTGCTGTGTGATTGTGTTGAGTGTGATTGTAGGCCTATTCCATGCTGTGTGATTGTGTTGAGTGTGATTGTATTGAGTGTGATTGTGTTGAGTGTGATTGTAGCTCTGTTCTGCGCTGTGTGATTGTGTTGAGTGTGATTGTAGGCCTGTTCCATGCTGTGTGATTGTGTTGAGTGTGATTGTAGCTCTGTTGCGTGCTGTGTGATTGTAGCTCTGTTCAGTGCTGTGTGATTGTGTTGAGTGTGATTGTGTTGAGTGTGATTGTAGATCTGTTTCGTGCTGTGCGATTGTGTTGAGTGTGATTGTAGGCCTGTTCCATTCTGTGGTTTGGAGTGTAAACAAAGTTACTGCCCTCTCCAAACAAGCTGCAGCTGAACCACACCCTCCTCCAAATATTGGGCTTCAGCACTTTGAAATGAGAGGGAGACGAGTTATAATGTTGCTAGTGCTAATAAGAGTTATACAGTGAATGGATTAGAGTAAAAGCACCTGTAAGCACCAAGACTACACGTGTGTCAGTCTGCTCCCAGCCATGTCAGTCTCAGAGAACAAAGGTCTGCATCAAAAAAAGAAGAGGACGAAGGGACAGAAAAGCATTTGCATGGATTTGCAAATTCTAATTCCTTTACCACTGCGAAACGTTGCAGCAGCCAAAGGCATTTGTTCAAGCAGAAGAAGAAGAACCAGCTCCTGTTGATTTTCAGCTGTCATTGTACAGTGATGGCAGGTGACTGCAGGCTGTGCTCTGCTGTGCTTGGTTTCCAAGCAGTTACACCCAAAAGCAACAGCATGAGGTCTTTTTAAAAGAGTAACAGGCATCCTTTAACATGGTGGCACAGCAGTAGCTTCGTGCCCTTTGTCTCATTCCATGCAGTACCAGTGTATTTTAAAACCAGTAACAGAGATCATGGATTCTCAAGATGTCTCAAGCTGTTAGTTTCTCGTTTTGTGATTGTCTTTCATGATCTTTTAAATATCTGCTTTCCCACATGCTTCACCATGCTGGCCTGCTCTGAAACATGCTTCCCCAGTGCTTTTGCTATTCTTTACAAAAGCACCTCTAGATTTCTCCTAACGAGCCTTCAGATTTAACATTGCACTGTACTTCAGCTCCTTTTCAACAATGGCAAGAATTTGTCTGATTTTCAGCTGTGAAACTCTGTTGCGTCCCCATTCTCAGAGGATTAGATTAGTAATGTGCTGGTTGCGTTCTTGCTGGCTGCCACTTCACATGCCTCCTCCACTAATTCCATACACTCATGAAAGCACTTTAAGCATTCATCTCACTGCGGTTTATTAACCACACCACGCTATTCAGGACCCTTGAATAAACTTGCAAGGACAGTTTACAGTTTATGAAGTATCAAATAACAAATATATCTTTAACTCAACATCTAGTTAAATCTAGTGATGGAGAACACACTTAACACGACTGCTAATAAAAAATGGCAAGAGAATGTAGCTGGTATAAAGTAAACATTTAAACTGTGTTACTGGTTCCATTGCAAATCAGTGCGGAGGGCAGAAAAGAACTGGAATGTGTTAACTGTACTTACTGAAGAGGAATGGAATGAGCAAGCAAGATCACCCCTGAAATCAATTCTTACAACAGAAGCTTTGTCTATCTATGTGAGTGAGAGTGTGTGCCAGTCTGTGAGTAGATATATTTATACACACACATCTGTATATGTGTGTGTGTGTGTGTGTATATTATATATATATATATATATATATATATATATATATATATATACACACACACACACACACACACACACACACACACACACACGCTGTACTGTGGTATGCTATTTCTTTCACACAGGAGCTGTCACCATGCAGCACTATAGAGGTATGATGACATTAACACTGATGTGGTTTTTCAGTTTCTTCTGTTTCCGGTTCTACTTCAGCTACGCCCTGCGCAGGGTGTCACTCACACACACTCCACTTCCTGCAGGCAGAACAGCCCGTCTGCTTGGCATCACAGCGAGCAGACACAGCCAGACATGCAGGCTTATGTTTCTGTGTTTCACAGCATCCAGGTAAATGGCTAGAAGATCGAGAAGGCGAGGCTGATTACATTGTGACTGTTAAATTGCACAGTGACACAGAGCTCACAGGATTGGCATAATTGGTGTTTAGCTGCACTTTGCAACTACACTATAACTGCTGTTTAAGATCATTATAATTTACATAGTAACTGCAGCACTGAGCACAGGAGCTGCATCTCATACTGGGGCACACCAGGAGACAGCCAGCCCAATCACATCACTCAAAGGGTTTTCTATAGCAAGAATTCAGCACAACCACGACTGTCCCTTCGAAATGTTGCTTGCAGTTATATCAGTGTGATGGTGCTGACGATTCCAAGACAGGGCGATGCTCGAGACAGGTCGATACTCGAAACTCTGAGGTGTTTTAGGGGACGGGAGACACAAACAGAGGCACCGGTAGTTTATGGCTTTACTCTTTACTCACAATTTTTTTTTTTTTTTTTGTTACCCAATGAGAACCACTGGGTGATATTTTCAAAGCGTTTCTTCCAGTGTTTAATTAACTCCTATTTTTTGAATGGAGAAAAAAAATCATGTACGCGTGATGACAGACTTAATTAATGTATTACCATTGCTCTGGGGAGTGGCTCAGTGTCTGTGTCTATGGATCTGAGGTGGTGTGTGTGTCTCTGTCAGTGTATGTGCGAATGAGGATCTGAGGGTGTGTGTGTGTGTGTGTGCGTTGTCTGTTTCAATGTGGATCTGAGGGTATGTGTGTGTGTGTGAGTTGTTTATGTGAATGTGGATCTGAGGGTGTGTCTGTGTGTGTGCGAGTTGTTTGTGTGAATGTGGATCTGAGGGTGTGTCTGTGTGTGTGTGTGGGTTACCTATGTGTCTGTTTCAATGTGGAATCAGCCGAGTCCTACCAAGCTCTTAATAAAAATGGCAGTCGTCCCGCACAGTTAGTGAAGAAATGTTTCCCCGAAGGTGAGCGTCTCTCCCATGCTTTCCAGAGCGAGCTCGTAGACACAGCCCCTTACTGTGCTGCACTACAATCAGCACTCACAGCACTAGAGCTGCAGGAGCACTGTGTCAGAAACACCGGCTGTATGCACGCCTGTGTCCAAATGATCCATTGAACTGATTTAGAAAGCCACGCAAATAATAGTAATCATCTGCTGTGAAGAGCAGTAGATCTCAATGCTGTAACCCTACTGTATCTCTGCATTCCTGTTGAAATGAAAGACAAGATGACAACCACTTTGACTTATGTCTTCAAACAGGCGCTACAATTGCGTACATGCAGCCCTGTATCAGCACAGTGCTCTTCATTGATCTGCGAGTGCCAGAGCTGCACCTAGCAGTGCCAGCCAGGGTTTAGATATCAGGGACTCATACAAGTACCATAAAAAGTGACCACTTCCCTTTTTCTTCTTTTGCAGATATTTTTAGTTCTTTCCCAGATTGCTCCAGTTTGGAATCCTCACTTATCCACGCTATAGAAGTAAAGGTTGCTGCTGCTTCCTGGTACCCAGTCACTTCCTGTGCAGCGGGTCTGGGTGCAATCAAGCCATGTGACCTATGCACAGGAAGCTATTCGATTCTGGGAGGAAACGGTTCGATTTTGTTTGATCTACAATGCTGTGCTCAGAAAATCTCCTGAAATAAACAAAAACAAACAAACAAATAAATAAATAAAGCAGAATACAAGAGAGGGACCAGTGAACTGCTGCTAATGCTTACAAGAGGTTAGAAAACAGATTTAAAAACCTTTAACCACTGTGGGATCAGACCCATTCACAGGAGTCAACAGCACTCTCTCATTGACTCCTCTTACCTGCTCCTCAGCTCAGTTTCAACCCTGTGACTGAGTGACAAGACCCTGGGGGCGTGGCTGACTGATCTGTCATCACGAGCCCCGTCCTGGCCTGTCCTGTCCTAACCTCATTGGTCTACCGGAGGAAGAGAGACTAAGTGGGCTGATTGTGTCACACAGACAGAACCCAGCCCTCACCGGCTGAGGGAAGTGCTGCTGATTGTCAGCAGACAGTTGAAGACAGAATACAAGGTTGTGCAAATGTCACTTCAATAAAGGATGAATTGTTTCTCACTAAATCATGGAGCTCTATACCACTGATAGTTGCTCCTGCAAGAGCTGAGCTGCGGTCTCTTGCCTGGCAATCACTGGCAACACATGGGAGTCACTGTGAGAATTACAATGGACATTCACATACAGTTCATCAAAGTAGAAGTTCACCACAGTTCTGACATTTATGTGAGCTTTCGTTGTATTTGTAGCCATTGGTGTTGTTAAAACACTCCAGTGTTTTAGTGGGAAACACATTTTACTAGTTTTAAAATAGTACTAAGAAATACTAGGCGAGATGATTGCAGCTGTTGAATGTTTGCATGCATAAAGAAGTGACCATTTGCGCACAGACAAAGAGTCCATGCCAAAAAAAGGATTTCTTATTCAAGGTCTGTGCAAGGCAAACAATTAAACTGAAAGCTGCACTAGAAAAGCAATTCCCTTCAGGGCCGTGACAGTTAATAAGTTAACAACGTGCTTATTTAAGGTGCCTGCCAAAACCATGAGCGCTGCATTAAACACAGGACTGTGCCTTCAATCCAAAGACAGGACGACATGTCTAAATAGGAAACCTGGATGTCTTTCACAAAGTCCCGGGTACAGATTATAAAACATGCAGAGAGCCTGATAGAGAGCCTGACAGAGAGCCTCACACAGAGCCTGACAGAGAGCTTTCTTTGTTAGTTTGTTTGTGAAGCTCTACAGAACACGCTTCAAACACACAGGTGAACATGATCACAGGTCTCTAGTGTACCTGAGCAGGGCAGATCTAACATGCTTAAAACTGCACATCCCAAACCCTGGCATTCAGGGAACTGCATTCTTCTGCACATCCCAAACCCTGGCATTCAGGGAACTGCATTCTTCTGCACATCCCAAACCCTGGCATTCAGGGAACTGCATTCTTCTGCACATCCCAAACCCTGGCATTCAGGGAACTGCATTCTTCTTCAACAGAAAAGCAGGTCTGATTCTGGAGCTGTTGTGTTTGCACTACAGGTCCCTATAGTTTACCAGGTTTTCATCATTCACATGTCTTTGTGTTTATTTGCATTTTAAATGAAGGAATAGCGCCCTGATTTGAGGGTGTTAATCATTTGTGTGTGCACGCTACTCAGGGGTACAGCATTGAAATCAACAGAGGGGTATGGTGTTGATATCAGTCAGAGCCACCACAGTACTGGGCTACTTTTGTATTTGCTATCAGTCTTGCACAAACAAATAGAGAAATATTGAAAACTGTGAATAAGTGGAGGAGACTTTGATAGTAAATTTACTGGACAACACGGTCTAACCAGAACTTGGCAATTATTAAATCCCTATATAACGAGGGAGCGCCGTACAGCTCATGTACCATAGCACAAAGTGTAGTGAAGAACAGTAAAAGAATGGTAGAGAAAACAGGCAAAGGTTTAAGACTATCTTCCTCTGGTACGAGCAAAGGACCAGCTTGCACAATTACTGTGGTCAACATTTACAAAGGTTAACTCTCTCATAACGATCAAACAAACATGTTTTTTTTTTCCAGAACCTGCCTGCACGACCTAACCTTCAGCCCCAGATAAGACAGGAATGTGTCCTTTGAGCTGCACTGGCAGCAGGGAGAGCAAGCACACCACTGCAACCAGAACCAGAGAAAAGCAACCAGCGAGGAGAGCAAACACACCACTGCAGCCAGAACCAAAGAAAAGCAACCAGCGAGGAGAGCAAACACACCACTGGATCAGAGGGGAGCGGCTGCACCCAGTGCTGCAAACAGCTACAGGGAGCGAGCGGACCAGGCAACTTCCATGACCGACTCCAGAAACAGATCCACACCAACAGGTAGTGTGCAGCACGGAACAGTCACTACCCTCTGCTAACCGCGCATCCTGTACTTAAAATGAAAACTGCACGCAAATACATGTGCTCGGGTGTCACATGGTACGTCGGACCGATATGAAAACTGCATGAGAGTTGTGTGCAACTACTCAGCAACAACAAGGGGAATAAAAAGGATCTCAGTGACCTCAGAAGGAGCGTGATATCAGGATTGCCCGTGGAGTCACTTACACACGGGGTGGCTCTATTGACTAACTGCAGCATCCATCACAACAGCCTCTGGGGTGTTCCTGGAATGGCAACGTTTGTGGAAAGCCCCCAGTGGTAAGAAAGCGCACGTCCTCACCAAGCTGACAGGGTTTGCACATGTGTGCAATGCATTGGGAAAGGTAACATGTTAATAGGTGTTGCAGTTCTACTGGCATTTCTTCAAGGCAATACTCTCTCTCTCTCTCTCTCTCTCTCTCACTCTCTCTCTCTCTCTCTCTCTCTCCCCTGCACAATGGAAAGACTGCTCCCATGCACCGAAACTATCTCTCCAAGAAAATGAAGTCATCAAGCACTGTGCAGTGCGGTCACCATAGAAACAGGAGAAACAAACAGAACCATTTGGCAGCTCGGGAACCCGCTCCGCGCAGTGCAAGCAGGTCCTGGTTCAACACTGCAACAGCTTCTTGCCACAGAAATACTTGCATGAGCAAGTGGTCCGTTTCAGCAGGTCAGGTGGGTGTTTGCTGGGGAGCGAGCTGGGTCTGTTTCATCTCTGGAGGCTTGGGTTGAAATCTGACTCGAATGCAATGAAGCTCAGACTCCAGTAGACATTAGTGTAGTCCACATTGCAGACAAAAACAGGCCTTTCCACTTGGTTTTATTATCAGGACACAGTTAGACAATCAGTTACCTGAGCTGCATATTGACCTTCAACACCTGATCTCAGCTCCCGAGTCCCCTGCATGCAGAAGCTGCTGTTCAATTATACACACTTTCTCTAGATCGAGTTACAGCAGGTGTCTGAGCTCCCTTCACATACACCGCTTGGGTTGGCTTCTGGCTCCCAAGCAAGCACTTCACCTATAGGCCCAGTGCCAAGTACAGTTGTCATAAAAACATATTTTACACCTAATAAAATATATATAAAATATATTAAAAAAATAGAAGAGACATAAACCAGGTCACTTTTTAACAAGATAGACTTGAAAATATATTCAGTGTAGAGTTATGGGTTTAAAAAAAAACAAAAAAACAACCCCATTCAATGCACCCAACTGAGAGAGCTCTATTTACACATACACTGTAGGCTCAAGATTTCAGTGCACAGAGCTTGTGTGAGAAGTGGTTCAGATTAGGAGCTTCAGAATTCCCCACATGCATTCAGGTTGAGTATCTCTCCGGTTGAAATGTTAACCAACAGCGGGCTCAGTCTGATCCGGGGGGCTGCAATCAGAAAGATGTGGTGGGTTTTAGCAAAGGGGGTACCCTGGCTGGACGGTACCCCCAGACTGGCTCCTTTTCTTCTCTGCTTCTTTAAATGGCTTGACTCATTGTGATAGTCACGAGTGACGCTGGTGCGCGTTACAGAGCACAAGCTTTCACACGCAGCGCACGAGAAATCCCCCCGGCTGCACAACCAGCTTGAGCTTGACTCATTCATGCTGAATCTCTGGTCCTGAAGAATGGAGTTCGAGCTGCAGTCACTGCCTCTGTCGTCATGGGGGTGGTGACCTACGCATCTTGAAGGCACTAACAATGCCAGCTGGAATTTTTGATGTTAATTCAACATAAACATTAATCCATATTCACCCAGTCGATTGCATACCAGCCGGATAATTTTCACTAAATGATTTTCTATCGCCAAGTAAAATATGAAATAAAAATGAATAACTGAGATGAGCAATATGAAGTGGATTTCTAAAATGAAATAAAAAACATTTAGAAAAAAAGACAGCTAGCCCACCCAGTCTTATTCCTCAGACAACACAGCGGCGGGAATGACTGTAACGAGACAGGAGTACTGTTAGAACACGCATTTTATACAATCAACAGTGAACTGAACAGCTATAAAGAACTGAGTTTAATATGTAAAGGGAACTGCTGTAGAACACTCCCTTTAAGCACATTGAGTTGCATGTACGTACACTAAAGTCATTGTAACGCACTTGGCAGGGCTGCAGAATGATTGCGCACACCTGCTCACGGTGCGCCGAAGGATTTGGTCAGAACCCGAAGATTTTCTTCTAACTGTATTTTTTTGGGAGCCGACAGGAGCGTTCACCCTTCCTAGATATTTTTTGCACAACTAATTGAATCTCTTCTCAGTAAAACAGAGATATTAAACCTAGCCTAGAACGTTTGGCTTTTGTTAATTACAATTCGATTCCTGGAAGGTTTTGAGTCCCCAGATGCTTTGGACATGCTACCCTGACACTTTGCAACACTGTTGATTTTCTCCATGGTGTTCCAGGACCTTGTCTACTGTTCCTACAATCTAAATTGAAACATCTTAAAAAAATCAAATCAAATCTCAAAAGGAGCTGGTTATAAATAGTCAACCCTTCACCCACATCTAGACAATGAGACTCTATTAATATTACAAAATCACGCAACAACAAATGCAGGTGTTCATTTAAAGGATTTGCAAGTGTGATCTTACTTGCTTGTTAGCAGTTTTGCAATAATAAATCCAGACCCTGTATCCCTTAGAAACTTTCACATCTTGCCAGGTTCCCTTCGTGAAGGAGCTCACTGACCTCGGTAGAGCTTTCCTGTTTAAACGAAACAAAACTGACCTGAAAATAAATACAGACTGTTTTACCGGTACGTTCTCAATGCTTTGAAATGAATACAAGTTTCAATGCGAGTACAGGAAATCTAAACAGCTTGGATTCTGCACAGCGCTGCAGTAATCTGTGCAGCTCTGTCAGAGTGTCGCCGACCCCACGCCTACTATTACACAAGCTTTGCATTCCTACCCAGCTCCAGTAATTCAAGCAGGAAACCCCCGACTGACAAACAGCTCTTAAATGCTAAAACATGCTGCAGTGCTTTCTGTAGGGAGCTGTCTCGATCCGAAGCTGCATACTCAGAGTTTCTGAGTCACTGCGTTAGAGAAACTGGCACAAGGGTCAGTGTGTTCCACTGCTTCTGCCAATTACGAAACTGTATGTGCTGTGCTACAACACACCAATTCCAGGCACTTGTCTTTCAAAGCAGAAACCTACTTTAAAACACATTACATAAACAGAATAAGAGCAGGCACTGGCACAGCAGTTCCTTTGCTTTCAGTTGTGTGCTGACATGCGTTAGCATTCAGAATGTTCTCCAAGGAAAAACTAAACTGTGGATTGCACAGGTGAAGCAGACCTCAGCACAGCACAATGGAATTGAAACATGTGCTGAACCCTGAACCCCTGACCACAGTCCCAGCCGAGTGTTTGCAGTGCTTAGCTGTCCAGTTTGAACTTTGAACCCAGCAGCTCATGGGTGCAGAGGCTGCACTTCTCTTGCAGCACTATAAAAAACTTCACATCATGTTGGAACAGTCACACTAAAAAAGTTTTGCAATGAATGTAAATGTGTTGTATTTAGGTACAGTGTTGCCCAGGTGTTTGATGAATACCAGTTGAAGTTTCATTGAGGAGCGTTTTTAGCCAGACGATCCTAACTCAAATCTTCACTTGTGTGACTCCCCAAAGTTTAAAACACCAGTTTATGAATACAGTTCATGGTTTTCCTTAGCAGTCAAACCTTTTCCATAACTCATAACGCTCAAGCAGAATGCTAAGATACAGATAGAGACACTAGCTGAAGCCTTTGTCTGCTTGATTGGATTCTAACTTCCCCAGAGGTGCAGGGGTGAACACAGGGCTTGTAGCAAAGAAGCTGTGTATTCTAAAATCACAGTGATTCAGACTGCTACACCCAGGGGCTGAGGATTAGCTTCCATTGAGACAATGAGAAACCAGCTCCACCCAAACATACATCTCACTGAGCCAGCCTCCCACACACCAGGGCCTCTACTCTTGAATTGGGAAACCACACACAACAACAGCCTAGTATAGGGCTGAGAGGATTCAGGCATTGCATTGTCACTCCCAAAGGTTTTGTATGGAACCTCTGTCTTTACTGAATTCACTCGGCTATCGCTAGGTTATTAAGAGGATTCAGGATTGGGAAATTGGCTGAGGTCTGATGTAATGTTGCCAAGAAAACAACACGGCACAAATGTTAAGCAACTGACCACACCACATCCACCCCCCTCCCCCTGCTCCTCAAGATTCAAATGCAAATACTTCAATTAGAGACTGCGTAGCATTCATAACACTGACTGTGAAAAATATAAATGGCTATGTAGCTTTTACAAAGTTATTATGGATGATGTACAGTGTCCAGTTACCAGATAAAATAGTTTTAGCCCTTCTTGCATACAGAGCTCCAAAAACTGACAACACACTTGGTTTAAAATAGATGAATGAATGACAGTGTGCCGCCTTACTAGCTCTCTTCCCCTCTCATCCTCGATCTGAACTATTCAAAATGTGACACACAGCAGCCAAGGCTACGTGGCATGCTCATTTCACTTTAAAGCTGTTGCAAAGTGACCCCCATTAAAAACACAGATGATATATATATATAGAGAGAGAGAGAGAGAGAGAGAGAGAGAGAGAGAGAGAGAGAGAGAGAGGAAATGAACGCATCGGATCATGACAGACTTAGTGCTTGTATTAGTCATCATGTTCTCTTGAATATATAAAAGAAAATGTGAAAGCTATAAAGAAAAAAAGGCATAAAGATTAACTGGTGGAGAAGCAGTAGCACAAGCTGAGTAGACCTGGACAGAACAGTAAGCTACATTACTGTCTGTGAAGATTATTAAACAAGAACAAATGCAGTATGTGCAACTCTTGTTATGAAGCATTATTTGCTAAACTGATGCCGCACAGTTTTCATAATATTTTAGTCAATTAAAACAAACAACACTAGCATCAATGATTTTTAAATGATTTTCAGTATATTTTCAAAACATATCTGGCCTTTCACTAGCGAGCAGTGTGGAGCTCTTTCGACTGGCTGCTGGTTTTCTGTAAAGCACTCGTGGATGCTTGCACATGAAGGACGCTGTGTAAATGAATCTGGTATGGGATGATCTGAAATAGATTGAACTGTAACTTCTGAATCTCAGCGCACAGTTCAAATCTGGCCTTGCTTCACAGCTGCATTGGGCTCCTTCCTCGATGCTGGTGAACGTCCCTGTTCACCGTGAGATGGCAGTCTGGCAAATCACACAACTGATATTACACATAAATATTGCTTGATTGTACAGGAGGGCTCCTCTCTTCACTGTTCCTTGTCGAAAAGGGAGTGAAGGAATTAAAAAGGCAGCATTCTTTTGTAGCACAATGAAATCAAAAGCAGATAGCTGAGAATGCAAATTAAATCTCTCGACATTCATAATACAAACAACTCGCTTTGAGACAGGAAAAAAGCAGGATGGAAGGAGGTGTTTCAGCTGCACACTAACAGACTGTTTTATTGCCTACAGTTCATCGAGACATATTGAGGGCATACACACTCGGGACACTGCCACAGAACTGGTCTATCCCATTCAGAATTTGACATTGAAATACGGCATATTCAAATCTGTTAAGCACAGGGCATTCAAATAGCGTGATGTAGAGGTCAGACACACTGGCAGGCACCAGCGATTAAAATCATACAGCAATGACCTCTATATTGAGGGTGTGGCTTTATTTGATTTAGCCATTTATAATCCAGGTTGACAGTCCTTAAAGAAATGCCTACTCTATTTTTTCATCTCGACTAAAACTTCACCCAAACTTAGCAAAGTTGTTTAGTAACAAACTGTTTAGCAGCTTCCACAAAAGTCTCATTGTCTGGTGAGCTCCTGAACACTGGGAAGATCTCGTTAGATCACTGGGCTTCCCTCTTTCAGGAGTGCCAGCAGCTCTGCCAGCACATCAGAACAGTGCCAAAGCAGAGAGCAAGCGTGCAGTGGAGGGGACTCGCTGGGACTGGAGGACATTAGCTCCTGTAAACAAGGAAATGCACTGTTACCCGATTCGTAGACAGCTCTTCGGCACAGAACTGTTATACACATATGCTGTACACTTCAAGATGGTAAAGATAGCTAATGCAATACTTGCAACAGACATTGAACTACACTGTGCAAAACTGATGTATGATGCCAGCAATCCAAATTAAACTTAACTTCATAACAGTCATGTACTGTATGTGGGTAGTTTCACTTGTATTGAGGGTGCAGCTCTATTAAAAATGAATAAATAAAAAAACAGTTTGCAAATAAAAGAAAAGTTTACACAAGTTATTGATCTAGCTTCCAAACATTCCAGCACAAAAGAACAAGTGTTCAAAGTCCTTTGAAAACCACTGACAGGATTGAGCAAACACAACCACATATAGGTTTTGAAATACACGCCTCTGCAGCTTATAGCAGACTCATACTTCATTTCGTCCAAAGAAGTGCTCTTCATTCAAGGAGCAGCTGGTGAATTACAATGAGCTCTGTTGTGGTTTTGGTCTTGTATCAACATATATATGATCCACACCTCTATTACTATACGATACAGCATCGCGATTCAGAGACACATCCCTAATCGACAGCTAGGAAGCAATGTTAGTGCAAAAAGCTGCAACATTCTGGATATTTTCGGTTTGCTAAATGACTTTCGTAATCCTGCAAAGGGTGGGATTCTGAGCCACAAAACATGAATATATATGAGATTTACCCTGGTGATAGAATTTCATTCATTTACATTGAAATTAATCCAGTTTTTCAACTTTGTCATCACAGAAAACCCCTCGAGGCCGTGTGTGTGTGTGTGTGTGTGTGTGTGCTGGACGGGTTTTCAGAAAAGGGCGTGCCTGTATTTTTATTCTCAAAAGCAATTATCCTGCTCCTATCCATTCCCTTGCAGCGGTTATTAAAGGTAGCTTGTTGGTATTTATCAAGTACTCTGGTATTCATAGGCTGTACATGTCAGTCCTTTACTGTATAAATTAACAATCACAACGCGACTAAATTCAGACAACTTAACTGCCAGGCACTACATTGCTGGGTAGAGCAGAAACGCCATTTGGAATGGTCAGTGCACAGGTTTTACTGCTCCAAGGCATCTAGGAGAATACAAGAACCACCCAGGGAAGAACGGTCTGCTACCTCCTTCCAATGATGACCAAACTCAGGCATGTGCTTACACCTGTTCTCCTTAAACCCCCCCAAATCAACAAACAAACAACTTTGAAGTCTAATGCCTTGTTCAGGAAGTCGAATTACCCTACCGGACAGGAACCGGTCCACCGGGTAACTTGCTCCCCTCAGGACCCGGTGTCATCGAGAGCCCTCTGTTACCCATCCTAAACCAGGACATGAATGAAACAGGCTACATGTGGAAGAACAGCAGGACTGGCCATGTCTTTCCACCACGGGATACTCCTGCAGAGTTTAAACCATCAAGGGACTGCGCTAGCAGCATATTCATTCATACACCAAAAGGGCACATCTGGGGAAAAAAGCTTCCATAGATTTACAGGCATGATCATTACTACATTGACTATTAATCCTGTACTCCTTACTAGGAGACTCAAACATCACCTTACTGTACAATTAAAGGATAAACGACAAAACTGCTGTATTTGAAATATGGGCAACTGAATAAAAAAACCCTGCTGGGGCTGGATTCTTGACGTCAAACACTCATTCTTTTGCGTTTGCTACAGAGCGTGCCTTTATCAGCAGTTTAAAGAAATCCGCACCTGGTCACGGACGGGCTGCCAGGGGAGATGTCTGCCAGATGCTTTGAGGCTCAGCAGAAAGGTCAGGGGTCAGATGCAACTGCACCCCCTCACAGCAGAGCAGGCTAGCACACAATGGGAATGCAGGGGAACTGGTGCAGAACCAGCTATGTGAAACGTATCAGAGATGCATGTCACGTAAAATGTTAGCATGGCTCGCCTGGGGGCGAAACCAGGACAACGGACAAAAAACAACCATTATTTAAAATAGATTCAAAAGCCAGCATGGAGTGAAGGCAAAGAAAGATACATTCTGGAATTGTCCAGCCCATGCAGAACTGCAGTGTAATGCGATACAGTTCCTATGATACTGATAATGAAACAAAATCTGTATTAAAAAAAAAAAAAATTTCACTTAAATATATTTATATATATATATATATATATATATATTATTATATATATATATATATATATATATATATATATCACCGTAAATATATATATATTTATATATATATAGTTGTAATTTCTTGAAGAATTGCATTGTATCATGAAGTGACAAGTAATTAGTACAACAGCTTGATCAGGGCTTTTAAATATATTTTAATATAAAAATAAAACCTGTAATAGATATCACATTTCCCAGCCTGCATCACCCCTCTCCCCACCTCTACCCTAGAAAAAGTGGGCAAGCAAATCTATTTCTTTAGCTGAAAATAATTGACTTGCCAGAGTGGCCACACGGGTCTGTTGTTCTTGGAAGAAAATAATTTAGCTGAGCTTGTATTGTTTTAGAGCCCTGTCCTCGTGACAAAGGGGAGGTCAACGGTCTCCATCACCAAGCTCTCACAAACTGCACTTCTATTACCAGGTGCTCTCTGCAGCCCTTGCTGTGGACACAGTGCTGGTTATAAATCTGCCAACAGTTTCCTTAGAAATTCAACAATCAACAACAACAGGAGTGTCGCCACCATGTGCTTCGTGTAGCGGTGCCCAGATTCACACCAGTGTTTCCCAGCTTTAAACACACTGCAAGCAACCAGCTTGTGCATGTGTGGCTATCTGAGAGCAGCCTTGTGGAGCAGAGCCAGGCCAGGACAGAGGAGAGCAGAGTAAGAGTAGGGGAGGGAAGGGCAGGGCAGAGCAGAGCAGATCAGTGTTCTGCTTTTGAGTGAGTGGGTGTACAAGCATTACCAAACAATGGGCCAGATTTCTCTTTTTTGCAAAAGTGAAACCTGAACCATTTGCAAAAGCTGAATGTTACAAAAACGAGTAAAAAAGGTGTTTTTTGGGGGGGGGGAAACTCAGGTTGGGGGGGGGGGGGGGGGGGGGGGGGGGGGCATTTACTTTACAGTGAACACCCTGATGCATCTGACACACTGCTGTATATTAATGCCATCCCACTCTACACAAAGCTGAAGGGACTTGTATTCATTGGAATAGCTGCTGCTGTTCTCTCCAGGAATGCAGCGCGGCACTGCAGGGCAGGGTTTGCACAAGAGAGGCACAAAAGGGGCAAGGCCTTGGGCTGGGAGGTGCAGGAGGGTGGGGGGCGTTTTTAATAAAGGTCAGTCATTGCACTCAAAACACAAACAGGATTTTTTTTTCTTTTATTCTTACATTCTACAACAAATGCAGCAATTGATCCAATTCAGCAACACTATCTGGTTATGGGCTGGTGACAATCCGATTCTAAACGCTCCTCCCCAGGATATCGGTGGGTACCCCTAAAGAGGCAGAGTGCGAAAAAACAAAAAGGGCTCGTGGAGCGCTTATCTATTTTAAACTTGAAACCGTTCTGACCTCAGTACTTCTGTAGAATGGTTTAGAACCCAACTCATTACCATCTACGCTTGTATTTCTAAACTCCAGCAACCTAAAGGAGTGTCAGTCTTCTGCAGAAATCTGTATCCGTTCTGGCAATAAACCCCCCAAAAAAACCCAACAACTATGTACAGAACAGTATTAAGCAATCAAGAGAGACAAGGTTCACCCAACACACTCGAGAGTTACCAGACTGACTGCTGTTCAGGGTTCTCTCGACTCGTAGAAGGGGAAGTTCTGCCATGTCAGAAGCACACACATTGACGAGCTCAGCATCGCTTGCTAATTTGTGCTGCGGCTGATAATTTTGGAGATCATGCTGTACAGGAAGTGGTTTTATCAATGAATCTGTACCTGTGCAGATCAGAAGCATTGAACACTTACACTAAATAATTAAAGTCTTCATTTAATAAATATAATAAATAGGAAGCACAGTCTAGCCTCGACTGCAGTTTGTCTTGTGATCAGGCACTAAAGACATGTGAAAAGGGAGGAGCTGCATGGGACAGGACAAGGGGCAAAGCAAGTCTGGGACTGCTTTTAACTTCTAAAGAGTAGCAACCAAAAAGAAAAACTACTAAACACATAGAGAAATGGTTTCTTGACTTAAGAAAAAATACTATTGAAATGATTTCAAAAGGAGTGGAGCCAACAACAGAGAGAAAGAGCAGTAAAGAAAGTCAGCTAAGCAGCACAAATACACGATGGCTCACAGAGGTATTATTACTTTATCTGCAAAAAGTCAGTCAGGAAGTAACAATTGATAGCAGGAGCTACTGAAAGCAAAGCGAGTCCCTCCCCAGCACGAGCACTCAAACACAGCAGCTCAGAGCAAAGCGAGTCCCTCCCCAGCACGAGCACTCAAACACAGCAGCTGAGAGCAAGGAGAGTCCCTCCCCAGCACGAGCACTCAAACACAGCAGCTGAGAGCAAGGAGAGTCCCTCCCCAGCACGAGCACTCAAACACAGCAGCTGAGAGCAAGGAGAGTCCCTCCCCAGCACGAGCACTCAAACACAGCAGCTCAGAGCAAAGAGAGTCCCTCCCCAGCACGAGCACTCAAACACAGCAGCTGAGAGCAAGGAGAGTCCCTCCCCAGCACGAGCACTCAAACACAGCAGCTCAGAGCAAAGAGAGTCCCTCCCCAGCACAAGCACTCAAACACAGCAGCTTGGTATTTATGCCAAGATGCAGTTAGCACAATTGCGTGCAGTTAAAATAACCCTCAGGAGGGGAATTTAAAACAGACAAAGGGGTCTCTAGGGTGTTTGTTACTAGTTGTAACATTAACAGATATTATTTTTCTTTTTACCAAAAATAATGATGCACGCTGGATTTGGTGATAACCTTAAACACCTGAAAATGTGTGCATTAAAAAGAGAACAGCAGGCAGCAGTTGTAAATGTCACTTAATTTACTTAAGATTTACATTCGACAGGTAAAGCAATTAATGCTACTCTCCTATATCTCAATACATTTACACAGTGACCCAATGTTAGCACCAGACTGACGAGAGAAAGCGTAATCACACAGGTTATTAATAGCAGCTGCACTTCGCAGCCCAAGACTAATCCTTTAGAATGTAGAGCGTCTGCAGGAGACTCTCTCGTACATTCCTGGAGATGTAGCTGTGTCTGTTGACTCTTCACAAATCACTGCAAGACCTACAAAGTGATACAAGCAGTCATTCAAGGAATTTATTAGGTTGAGCCCCCTTCCTTTATATGAAATGTATTTGTGACAGTACCTGGCAGAATGACATCGTCACCTATTTGGAAGCTGCTTGCTTTTTATTTTCTCTCTAAAAGGAAACTCCAGCAGCAGTTTTTAAAGTGTCGGTAGATTCTGCATTCGATCATTTTGTTAAAGAAAGAAACATAAGAAACATGACTCTGGAATGAACATGCAGTACACAAGACATACTAGGGTTCTTAAAAAATATGGCTTTTTAATCTCGTCACCCCTCAGACGGTATGTTCAGGTCAATAATGTGATTTATGGAAAGCTTTTTAATGTGTAACAGTGTGCAAACCCAGCCAGCAACAGCTGCTGAACACACTGTACAAAAGAAGACCCTAACCACTGCTGATATGCAAAGGAACCGCCCTTCAGCAGGCCTAGTGGTGACACACATCCACCAGCACAGTACAGGTTAATGTATACTGCAAACATTATGCTTCTACAGGACTGCCCTGCACTGCACAGAGGGGAGACAAACTGCAACGGCTTTAATTAGCAATACCCCAGTTTAAACACCACTGGAAAACCTATAGCACCCTGGAGCTAGCACAGCGGTACCTAGTTCAATATTCTACACACCGTCACCCCTTGAGGCACACAAGCAATCGAGCGCTTGCTGTTCAAACGATTTCTTCTTAAAATACATCGGAGAGACTGAAGTATCACCAGGAGGAAACGGACCATGTGGACGGGCAGATCCGCCCTGTCAGGACATTTTTAAACCCTGTTTCATTGCAAAAATAGAGTTAGCATCATTTACTTGTGGGACATATATCCCTTGTACCTTAAAGGGTTAATCAATTACATGTATCTGTACCCTTGAGCAACTGCATGTTTTGTTTTTTTTTAAATCATAAAAATAATACGACCACAGGAGTTAAAACACATTTATGTTTTTTAAAGCAGTATAAATGCAGCTCAGGACCCCGCCCCTCCCCCGAGAGAGGTCCGATATGAAACTGCACGCAGCTGTCGCAGCCAGGCCTGTGCACGGCTTGCAGGGCTGTTTGAAACTGGAGGCCTCGCTATGCTTGTTTCATGTGTTACCAAAACCTGGTCTTTACAGCCAGCTACCTCATGAGAAGGGAAAAAAAAATATATATATATTTTTTTTTAAATAAGACGATATACTTTTTGATTTGTGAGGAACTTGACCCCAGTTTATTCCAATGCGTTTGTTTCACATGGTGGTGGAGCTCTCGCCTCTAACTACAGGCTGCACCGAGAGCAAGAGCAGGAATTGCACTGCGGAAGCACTCTGACAGCGTGCAATGAGAACAAGGGGAGCCTGGCAGATAGGAAACTGTGCTTTTGTTGTAACCTTTCCTCCACAGCTACACACTGCAAGAGGCAACAAAATCAGATGCGTTGTACTATCTAAAGAGAGGCGGGCAATCCATGCAGAGATTGTGATAGTTTGTTATGTTGTATCTATGTATAGGCGGGCAATCCATGCAGAGATTGTTTGTTTGTTATGTTGTGTCTATCTAGAGAGACGGGCAAGCCATGCAAAGATTGTTTGTTTGTTATGTTATCAGTTGCATGGAAAAGGAGCAGCTGTTTAACTGTGTACCCAGTCCTGACAGCACCAGCTCTGCAGTGTGGAACGTTCCCTTTCCCAAAGCCTGCCATGAAAACCAAGCACCAGCTTAGCAGCCCAAAACTGAAAACCAGGCACCTGGATTCTGTGCTTTCAAATGAGAAAGAAAACATTTAAAAAGGGCTATTTTAATAAGATTTGTTACAGTTTACAGAATTTTGTTTTTTATTAAAAGTTTATGAGCATAGCAAATAGAACAAAAAAAAAAACACACACATGAATTTATAATTTAATTACACAAGCCCTGAAAAGAGTTTTGAATGTAAAGACAGCAGCCAATCTGCATTAAAAAAAAAAAAAAAAATCCCAGATCCTCCTGTAAATGACACACCCCCTGTACAATGAATACAATGGATAACACTTGGGTCTTTTTTTAGCAAATGAACAGCAGATAATCCCCCCTCTCTGGTCTGCTGCTGCTACGCCTCCCCCGACACAGCAATAGATTTCTGAATGCACTGAACCACGCCGTTCCTTCAGTGGATGAGTCACTTCACTCCACTGTTAACAGGCGCAGCTGTGTTAGAATCGAGAAGATAAGGAACTGCAGCTCTACTGCTCACACGAAGCCCACGAGTCCTGTGCTCAGGGCACTGGCTAACCACACGCACTCCAGCAGCAGCGTTTCCGGGAGCCTTCTTTATCAAACCGGGTTTAAAATCATTTTGAAATGCTTCGCGTTTAATTCCAATCGTGACTCTTGGCTTGGCATCAGTAGTGTGTACCAAGCGCAACAGCTCTTCCACATCATTCAAAAAGTAGCATCATCGTACTTCGCACATTAATACTTGCTGCAATAAGACCTCACAGAACTGTCTGGATCTTTTTTTTTTTTTTAAAAAGACAGTGGTTCATTAAACAAAATGAAAAGCCTCAGAAGGGTCATATAAAAATGAATCAAAGAGAGAGAGACCACATTGTTTCCAACAATATTGTTTAAAGTTTACTAATTGAATTCGGCCTGAACAACATTTTTTTTTTTTCATCTGGTTGTATGGAGATAACACAAGCAAATCTGTATTCGTTTTTTTTTTAAAGGAACACATGTCTGAAACTAGAAATAATAATAATAATAATAATAAAGCATGATCAGAATGCCCCTCCCTGACTCCCCAAGAAATAAAACCAAAAATAAATCATTATGCAATAAAGGTGAAAAAGATGGGGAAAATAGCAATCATCTCTTTAGTCAAAATAGTCTTTTATGGAATATTACTGGAATAACTGGAACGAATAGAAAAAACGCCCTGGCATTCAGAGCAAAGCAAAACTAAAGCCAGCTGCATCACCAATCCGCTGGCTTTACATTTACGATTAGTCAAACGGGGGGCGGGGGGGGATCATAATAATAATCCAAAAGAAAAAAATATATAATCAGACTTCTCTGACATATATTCTTCTGAGAAGTCGTATTATTAGTTAATTGCTTCTTTTGTTTTTTTTTTTGTTTTTTTTGCTTGTTCTAAAAGTCCTCACCCGCCCATTAAGATTTGTAATTGGAAGTCAGCCAGGTGAGTCCTTCGTACAGCCCGTCCCCTGTGGTCGCGCAGGACGGCTGCACGTACCAGTTTCTGTCACGGATGCGGGTCAAGCCCAGTTTCTCCTGGATTTCGTGCGGTTTCATCGCGTCGGGCAGGTCCTGCTTATTGGCAAAAATCAAAATGATGGCGTCCCTCATCTCTCGGTCGTTGATAATGCGGTGCAGCTCTTGCCTGGCCTCGTCTATCCGGTCTCTGTCGGCACAGTCCACCACGAAGATTAACCCCTGGGTGCCCGTGTAATAGTGCCTCCACAGCGGCCGGATCTTATCCTGCCCCCCGACATCCCACACGTTGAATTTGACGTTCTTGTAAGTGACGGTCTCCACGTTAAAGCCCACGGTGGGGATGGTTGTGACGGACTGGCCCAGTTTCAGCTTGTATAAGATGGTGGTCTTGCCCGCTGCGTCAAGTCCAAGCATCAATATCCGCATTTCCTTGTTTCCGAAAATCTTTGACAGCATTTTCCCCATCTTGTAAACAGTGCATAAATATCCAATACTTCAGGAAACGGGGCGGGTGCTTGCGGCTCTTTTTATAAGCAGTTTGAATAATGAAGACGTGTAAAGTCTTGCGTTCAATTGAATGTAATTGTAACAGTCCACTCGACTTGCTCCAAACTCAGCAAGTAAAACATTGACCGATATCCGGTAAATAAATGATGAAACAAAATCTCTAACTGAGTAACGAAGTTGTGAGCCGAAGCGTTCTCGGCCACAGTAACACACACACACGGACAAACCCGACACACAACCCCGCCAGGAGGTTCCTCTTCTACCGGTCACCACTTAGTTGAACTCGTAAAAAAAAAAAATAGTTTTAATAAAACAATCCGGGCCGCCAACACACAAACAAAAGTTGTTCTCGGACTAAAGCAAGCCGCCTCCAGGCTGATTTCAAACAGACTTCAACCCCGCGACCCGAGCCGCTGAACGGGACGCGATCCTGCTGTCTGACCCGCTTCCTAACAGAACAAGCCCGTCCGGGCGAGATCTTCAAACCGGGCACAGGGAGCTCCAGCAGCAACCACGCGAAACCGTGCGATTCAAATTCGCTCGCTCTTCTCTCTTTCAAACGGGATGGTTGCTCTTTTTTTTTCGCTCAACTAGGCCCCTGTTGCCAGGAGGAAGGGTCCCTTCCGAATCTCGTTAAGTGAAGAAGCGCCTCTGATTGAGTTTGCAGGAAACACCCCGGCTTCCGAGCAGGCCCCGCTGAAAGCCTGCGCTGGCTCGCCGCTTCCCCGCGGTGCTTCTCCGCGCACAGAGCTCTCCTCGCCGTCTCTTTTTCCCCCTGATCTGGCTGGGCAGCGCCGTTGCGTGCGTGCCTGGTTTTCTAATTTTGTTTTTTGCAGCTGTCACCCACACTTGTTTCTCGGAGGCGGAATGGCTCCTCTCTCGGCCACGCCAAAGGTCATTGATTCACCGAGACTCGGCTTCCTCGCTTCTTCTCTCTGGAAACGGTTCGAAAGGGAGGGGGAGGAGGTCAGTGAGGGGAAAGGAGACACGGGAACTTCTTCACACACAACCGCCTGGATTCGGTACAGTTTAAACACACAGAAGCGGGCTTGCTACCCCCCCCCCGGCCGCGTTTCCGTTGCGGTCCGGCGTTTTGTTTTCGTTACTGTACCTGCACAGCGGCGCCCGTTCCCCGGATTGATCCGCCCGTTCGCGCCTCTCTTTCTCTCTCTCTGCAACGATCAGCCGGAAAAGGTGCGGACGGGGATCAGCAGACACTTCCTTCTTTCTCTAGCTCTGGCTGTCCTTCTCACACACAGCGTAGAGGAAGTTTGAGAAACTGGCGCCATTTGGGCTCCACCCAGGCGCCGGCTCTGCTTTCTAACCGCGGAGAGGCTTGAGCCACGATGGCGGACACGACGCACAGTTTCATCGCAGCCCTGTCGGCCGGAGCGGGTGGGGTGGAAAGGGAGGAGCCGGGGACCCGCCGCGGAGAGGTGGTTCGTTATGACGTGGCCGCCGTGAAGCATTTCAAAAAATGCAGGTGACTGTCAGCGCGACCCGCCACTCAGAAAGAGGGACCGTGTCACAAGAGCACGACTCGGACCCGCCTGTCCGCTTTATTAGCAGCTGCCTACATAAATAGTTATTGCATGTGACAGCGCTGTAGGAAGTGCAGCGTGATTCTCATTCTCTCTCTCTCTCTCTCTCTCTCTCTCTCTCTCTCTCTCTCTCTCTCTCTCGTAAATTAAATATTAAACAGGCATGGAAATGAGACTGCCATTGCACAGCAGTTTGATCCATTCCAGGTTTTACTACGAGCTTGATTAGCCACAGTGTAGAGATAACAAGCTCAGGTGTGTTCTGTTATTGTTTATAATATATGGATTCCACGATTTTCAAGGTTAATATCGAAGGCAGTTTTCTGCGATTTTAATAATAATAATAATAATAATAATAATAATAATAATAATAATAACACGCTGTCTTTGTGGTTTGTCTAAGTGTTGTGAGATATGTAAATTATATATATATATAATGTATTACAGTGCGCAAGAAACGGCGCCATCTACTGTCTGGATATCTGCAATTGCATGCTTTCATTGTACAAGGACTGGTTTAGTTCAAGCTTCATGTAAAGCAGACCATGTAGACTGAAAACCTGCAAGGTTTCATTTGAAACAACAATCAACGATATACACAGCAGCAGAGCTAAAAACCAGTGTTTAAATTCCTCAATAGAGCTTCACTAGCCCATCCCAGACCACGGGTCATCCAGGTTCATCCAGGAGTGTAAGGTTACTGACCCTAGCCTGACAGTAAACGGCTTTTTAATGGACTGATTGTATTAAATCGGCTTCATCAGATCTCAATGATAATGTATATAGAAATGAAGTAGCGATTTCACATTGGAGAGTGGAGGGGGTGTGTAACTCTGACCTGGCACTATTCACAATGGTAAGGCATGTGTACTGTTTGGATAAAAACATCCACACATTAAACCGGCAGAATAAGAACAAGACAGAAAAAGTCAGAAGAGCAGCTGTGTTAAACTGGTGCATTTCCTGGGGTCTGATCTCCATGTCTTTTCCAGTAGCCAGGAACTCTGTGCCCAGTTTCAGGTGCTTTGTGGCTTGGAACTTGGTTTCACATCAGGAGAGACTTGGGGTTTGATTCAGCAAAACTGCCTCAAACTACGTCTCCCCCCAGTCTCCTGGAACCAGGTTTCAAGCCACTGGTCCTGAAAAACTGGCTTTGTGTTCCCTCTGCTTAACATTGAGATTCTATACTGTACTGGAAACAAGTTTAGTAAAATGTTAGCCAGTCGTTTCCTGGAGGAGAAGTCCTTCTCAAAGTCTTTGTGTTCTGTTGTGTTGTTTCAGTGCTTCCACCTCAAGCGCCACACGTTGTGCAGTATCCCTCCCTGTCCAGATGGGGGCGGTAATGTTCAGCCAAGCTACGAAGGTTTGAAGCCCGCTGTGCTGGTAAACAGAAATCAGGCTCCTCCCATCCCCCCGATATTCTGGAATCAGTCCCTGGTGGCTTGTCCAGGGGGCGGCTCGCTCTTCCCTGGTGTAACCCCTGGGGGGGTGGCTGGCTGAGCGTGAGGGCTGTGCGCCTGGGTGCCAGCCTGGGGCAGGAGGAGGAGAAGGGGGCTCCATTTCCTGAAGGGCAATTGGCTCTGGAGCATCCTCACATGCTTCTGTCTGATGTCCTCGAAGGACAGCAGGGCCCAGTTTGTCTGGTAAGGACCAGGATGACAGTCAGAGCGCCTTGCAGCGGATTGGAATTTCTCCATCCCCTCAATAATCCCCTTGCCAGGTGGGGGGGGGGGGGGCTAGCGAACCAGAAAAAATAAAGAGAGTTTTCAGTTTTAGCACAGGGGTGGCCAAATGCAGCCCTTCAAGTCCTGGTATTTGTGCCAACCCTGTTCTAATTTTTTTCATTGAACCAATTCAACCTGCATCCAGACCCTGAGGTAGTTCATGATCTCATTATCTGAAGAGGAATAGCCCCCTACGGGACCCTGATTGAACACCCCTGTTTTAGCACAACCTGTCTGTCAGGTGGCGTGGATCACAGCATGAATTCTCCGAACACTCAGTATAGTGACCCCACAGTTACAGACACATCAGGTGTGCAGGGCGTTCGCAGAATAAAATGTCTGTAAGTCTGAAACTCGACTTTGAAGCAGAGGCGTGCAAAGTGTTTCTTTTCAAGGCTTTTTTACTCTCATTCGCGGGACACATTCACAGCAGTGTCTTTTTGCTTTGTTTATTGTTTCCAGGACTTCTTAATTTCACTCTTGTGAAGAACATCTATGCTGTTATAGGTTCTAGAATTAGAATTCAATCTACAGAGTTTCCAATCAGGCACATTTAAAGCAAGGTAGCTGGTGATATGTAGTAATCATTTCATAAATGCCTTGATCAGACTGCACCCAGCAACCTCCAGACCCTCATCTCTCCCTACACCCCCACCCGACCTCTCCGCTCCGCCTGCACTAGAAGACTGGCTGTACCACCTCTACACTCCCCTGCTTCCAGAGCCCGCTCCCTCTCCACCCTCACCCGCAGTGGAGGGACAACTTTCCTATGGAAGTCAGGACTGCCCAGTCAACACCTGGAAAACTCAACTCGTCCCTTCTGGTCAATACAGCACTGCCTTTAATGCACTTTAACTTGCACTGATCTGCTCCCTATGTTACTGTATTTAATCCTGCACTGAACCCAATCTGTAGTATCTTGTATTTCACCTGCACTCATATCTAGCCCTGGTGTAACTATCAACACTGTTATCCGCTCTTGAACTGCCCTGATATCAAATCGTACTGTGTTTTGTATTTGCTCTTATTAGGATTGAATTTCTTGAGCTCTTTATGAAAGAGTTATAAGCAAGGCATGTTTCCTACAATCTGCAAACACAATGAGAGGAAGATGCAACAACAATGAAACATACTGTGTGTGTGTGTGTGTATATATATATATATATATATATATTATATTGAACTTACATTTGACAGCAGGCAACCCTTAAATCAGCCAGCTTTCAGATTTCCCGGGGAGCACCAGACACTGTATGCATGCGAGCTGAGATCTATTACAGCCCTATCAATAATTAGACACACACTTGAAACAGAAAACTCCTGTTTGAAGTTGAGGCTTCCAGTGATGCGCAGTTTAAGCGTCAGGTCCTGAACTGCAAAAGTCCCGTTCCTGAACCTTACGAGTGAAACGCCTTTGAAAAGCAAAGTGTGATCCTCAGAGCATCCTTCTATTCACAGAGCAGGGCTGCAGTGCTGTCTCCCAGTCAGGGTGCTGTCACACACACACACACACACACACTGTGATTTGCTGGTTTAGTGTTCACAACACGGAGGGCTTCACTTGTCACTGTATGAATGGATATCTGTCCTCTTCACAGTAATGGCCAGGCGATACCATTTCAGGCTACATGAAGAGTTCACAGCCAGGTCACATTACCTGCATAAAGGGTTGACCTAAATCTGAGTTACGCAAACAAACCAGACAACAAACAAGGCCCGTGTCCTGTCTTATTGAAAGCACGTTTCACAATTGGTTCATTTCTGTACAAATGAACTTGGAGTGGATTTTATGGGCAATTCAATTGTAAGGTTATTTTTTACCCCCCTTCTTTGCATCATATCCTCAAACAACAACATTATGCGAGGATATAAACATGATGGCATATACTGTATTGTTGGGAGATGGCGCTCACGTTAAAAATGAGGGTTACCACATGACTCCATGAACACTGGGACAGGTTAGAGCAGTTCAGGCGTTTCAACTCACACCCCAGTGCGTTCTGGGAAGTGTAGTCCTGCCGTGAAAAGTACCTGAGACAGGTCAAACGTACCAGAATGCACTGCGATGTGAGTTACCATGCCTCAACTGTCCTGCATACATGAGTCATCATATCTGCCCGTCTCATGCAAATAAGAACTAATACCTTCAAATCAAACACATTGTGCGCCTTCATAATCTGCATACAACTGTGGCAAAAGCCACGTTCCTGTGAACGTACCCTCGACCTGTAATTTTATATCCGCGCATCAAACTCACTCCTTACACTGGGGAGGGAGGGGGGGAGGGAGGGGGCGAGGAGGGGGGGTGTCATCAAACGCTCCTGCCAATTGCGTGCCTGCCTACGTGACTTACGTGCACTTGTGCGTGCCAGACGCCTGGGCTGTGCCCTCGACAATAACAAACAACGTCACGGCGACGGAGAAGGCAGGCAGAGGCGAGTCTGCAAAGGCAGCGAGATGAAGACACGTAAAATAAAATGGAGAGGCAATTTTTCTATGTAAAATACACCCAGAATCTGAAGAACCTCGTGAGAAACGCGGAGGGGGAAGACGGCTCGGCGCAGACCGAGAGGTGAGCAGGACACGAACCCGGGTTTGCAGGGTCTTTGCTGGGTCTTTGCTGGGGCAGCCTCGGGTTTGTTTTGCTCGGAAAGGAGGTGTGTCTCCTCGCCTTGTCATTGCGAAAAGCACAGTGATGTGACCAGCGCTTAGTAAACAAACGCGCCCTTCTTATTTTATAAAAATATCAAAGAACAGTCGTGACAAGAATATTATTACAAGGCAAGCTACAGGAACGCCCTTAGTTTAGGTTGCATTAATATCACTGTATACGCGTTTCTTTACAGTGCCATGCCTGCGTTGTTGACAGCGTATCACATCAGCGCCTTTTTCTGCTGTTTGAATTGTATTACAGGTATATTTCCAGTGTTTGTGTGGTCCAAGGTGATCGTTGTAAGAGTGTAACATTTGTTCAATGCCTTCAATAACAGTCGATGTTAGTTGCGTGCGTTAAATATGCAACTCGTGTCTGTACAGCTTTGAGTTTTCCAAATATATAAAAAAAAAAACCTTTTACATGAAGGAGTAAGACTTGCTAGAATTGTTATTTAAAAACATAGTGTAACGCGTATGTATTTATGTATGCATGTGCATCACATTTTGATAATTATTTTGTGTTTTTCAACGATAAAGACAATAAAATGGAAATTACACGAGTAGGGCTGGCTGCTTAGTTCATAGGCCAGTGTAGGCTATTGAAAGGAATTTGACTTGGCAGAGGTCCTAGAGATGGGGAAAGAAGTGGGCGTGTCAGTTGAATAAAATGACATCACAGTACAGTGCTTTTTCAGAGCACTGACACACCCGACTGTAAGCGATGGTGCTGCGGTCCAGTGTGACACCTGTAATGCCAGATTTATAATAGCAATCGTGATAGTGGTAGGTTGCTAACAGCCTATCCTGCCACACAGACACTGCCACACAGACACAGACACACACACACACACACACAGGAGCACTGCTGTTTCTATTGTGCAGTGCAAGGCTTTCATCTTTCTGAAATGTGTTATTATTTGTGTTTTGTTTGCTTGCCAGGCCGAAGACCTTGTTTGAAGAGATCCGTGCCTCGGTCAGGAACTGTGATGAGCAGGACCGGTCATTCTGGAGGCCTGTCCTTCCCTGGGGTGGCGTTTACACCATCAAGGCAGGGCGCAAAGCCATCTCCTGCACCCCGCTGTACGTGAAGATCAACCTGAACAACACCTGCACCATCGACGGCTTCCTGATGCTGCTCTACGTGATCCTGAGGGAGAACGAGACCTTCCCGCGAGAGGTGTCTGTTTACCTGGGCAAGGAGTTCATCGAGCACTTCCTGTTCCTAATGGACTCCTACAACTACACCACGGTCAAGCTGCTGTGGATCTGGGACAAGATGGACAAGCGTCAGTACAGGTCGCGGATTCACAGGGCAGCGCTGGAGATCGACCTGTTCGGGAACGAGCACGAGAACTTCACCAAGAACCTGGAGAACCTGATGGCCACCCTGCAGGAGAGCTTCTGCAGCAGCTGGGACTGCCCCGCGCGCCTCCAGGAGAGCCTGCAGTGGACCATCAGCATCAAGTATAGCACATCGTTATTGATCGCGCGCGAGAGGGAAAAGGCTACCGTGTTTTGAAAAGCCTTTTTAAAAGGAAACACTTTTATAAGTGCTTCTGCCTTATCAGTTGCAAGGAGCAAAATTGATTCTTGAATCCTTTTAGTTTTTTTTGTGTTTGCATAAATAATATTATTAATAATAATAATGATGCAAAAAAAAATCAGTTATCCTAGAAAAATAACATATTACTGGCTTATAAGCATTTTTTACAGTTTGTGATGCCTTTTAATTGATATCATGTTTGCAATTATGCCCTTGCTAAACCTGCTGTGAACTGATTGCTCTTCTTGTCACAGCGTGAATAATTCACAGCGGAGTCTGTGGGTTACTTTTAGGAGTTAACAGAGCTATGGGAGAGCTATGTATTTACAATACACTGGTGTACAAGCTGCCTGGGACTCTAACCCTAAAAGAGATTTCAAACTATTAAACCTAAACCTTTAACGGCATTGTCCAGATTGAGGCATTCCACATTTCCAAATATTCTATCTACTCAGACGGAAGTAGACTAAACATACCTTTTGCATTGTGCCAGATTCAGAAGGAAGCAAGCCCGGGGAACACCTCCCACGATGGAAAAGCTAACATTGTGTAATTAAGAACTACATTTCTAAAACCGTGCTCTCTGTTCAGTAAAGCAGTTTGTTAGCTAATAAAGTACACTGTGAGAGAAACAGCCAAGCAGATTCACTGACTGGATTCAGTGGCTGCTGCAGTAGCACAGAGTTGATTTTAACCGTCTGGTGACCGGCTAACGGTACGTGGTGGTAAACGGAACAGAAGCGTCCGCCTGTGTAAATGTGACACCCCTGGTTTGATCCGCGCACCACAAGCTGTTTCACACCCCTGTCGTCTGCATGTGCTGTTAATGGTGCTTTCTGTGCACACAAACTGCTCGTCCTTGAAGCAAACACCCCTCACAGATTGCTCATTGCACGCAAATAAAGCACAGCTGTTGAGTGTTGAGTTCTGTGACTCTTGAAGGAAAGACAGACTGCTCCTTCTCATTTCCCTGGAATTTCACACGTTCGATTGCACGGGGTTAACACAGCTCCGAAGATTTTAGTATAAAATTCAACTTTCATTCGTTCTTCGCTTTTGATACCCGGAAGGGGTGATAACCAAGCCCTTAGCGTTTTCTTTATCGTTCTCACAGGATCCTGGCTGTTTTCCATAGTTAAAAAAAAAAAAAAAAAACCTTAGCCACAACCCTGTTGGCTCGTTTCACTGCTTGGCGCTAATTATCTGCGCCGGTGAAACCAGCCTTGCAAGCTCATTTCCAGCGTTATCAGAAACAGGACCCCAGCTACCGTAGCCCTTGCACTGTGCTGAAACGTGTTGGTGTGGTCAGACGAGGTTACCTGAGAACCTGAAACATCGTGGCAGAACTTTTCAAAAACCTGTAGCAAAAGGTGTGCAGAAGAGATTAAACCGGCCGGAAGCAGCTGAAACCTTCAAACAGTTGAATTCCCCTGTGACAGGGGGACAGGGGAAGCATATGTACTTCTGTGTGTCACACTGCTAGCTGTGTCTTGAGAACTAGACCTTCTGTTCCAATAAGGGTACACCAGAATATTACACAGTGCTCTACAATATATTTGCTCCGATTTCATTTAGAAACAGCACCCAAAACATTATTTTTGAACTAACGTAAAATGTTCTGTTTTAGTAGTAAAGCCAGGACTAGCTCAGACTGCTACATGGCAGGGCAGTAATTCTGCACAGAACAGCAATGGTGAGACAACGGTGTAAGGCTTCTCAGCGGTAACATTTTTGAGTTTTCATATATCAGTGGTGTCCCGTTGGTATGAACAATTCCTACCTGGTTGCCCATTGCAGAAATTCAGAACCAGCGGGGTCTGTGAGCTACTGTGTTGGGAACTCTGTAGTGTTCGTTCTGATTTGAGGTGTCGCGTCTGCAGGTTGTACAGTGTTTTTTTTTTTTTTTTTCATTAGGACTGTATTACACTGGAATTGAAAATGTCTCGTTAGGGTAAAGCTTTATAAGGTACAGTAGGGCTCTTGACACAGAAAGCATGACTGTGTGATAGTGACTTTGTAAATTCTCTTGTTTTCAGCCCTCCACACGGAATGCCCCACGGTGACCTGATTCAGTCTGCAGTGGATGAATTCTTCTGCCCGAAAATAGTGCTCTGCAAGGAAATGGGGTAGGGTGATCAAATTAAATAAAGCCGGATCCTTCGACTGGGTGCAGCTTTGCCGTGGCTGAATGTGTTTAACCCTTCCAGTGGTGTGTGGGGTCTGTTTTAATCATCTAAACCTGGGGGGTTCTCCCCATAGGTGCACTGCATTTGAGTTTTGATTGACAGTCCACCAGTACTACGTTGCTATGGTTTCTTTTTCTAATCGCAATAGATTGGACTAGATTATATTTTTTATGTGTAGTCATTAAAGTGGGCTCAGCAATCATTCGTCGGTGCTGCCCCCCCCCCCGATTCTGGGCCTGGGTGCAGTGGCACCCCTTGAACACCCCCCGCCCTGTATCCTCTTCCATCTCAAATGGAGGAAATGACCCAGTACTGTGCAGTATCTGCTGTATGCTGTGAACGCTGGACAGTTTACATTGGTTGGTCTTTCTGCACCTATGTCAAAGATACCCTGCAAAGGAAACCAGTGCACAAGTGATGTCCTGAAATAAACACACAATCTATTGTACAGAATTACTTTCTCTAGCTTGATGTGATCTTTACTCCTGAGAGATTTCTTTAAATTTAGTTTTACTGTAATATGGAATGAATTCTACTGTTTGTGTTACAGCTACAGTCAGATGAAAGATTATTTTAATATTCATGTTTATCCCTTTCATGCTTCACGAGTGAGGTCCTCATGCATTCGCTGTCGTCTCACCCTGCAGGTGTGACGGACAGCGGGAACTCTCTCAGAGGATGTTCTGCCACGGCCCGCCTCCGTTCGTCATTTTAAACATGCAGCTGTGGAAGTCCGAGGAGCTGGCCTACATCCCTTATTACTTGGCTTTATCAGACCACAGGTGAGTGCACGGCCACAGATTGGGAATGCACAACACACACAGCAAGAGGTGAGCTGCTAATCCAGGGGTGTTTCATCACAGTCTCGGAGAGCATCTCCAATCCGGGAACAACAGGTAAAATGACAGGGGTCTGGCCGGAGGTTTCACTGGTTAAACTGAAAGCATTTAGAACGGATTGGAACAAAGACCAGGAGTGGAAGAGCCAGCTGTGGCCTCCTCTGAGCTCATGCATCACTGGCTTGCTGGTGAACAGCAAGAGCGTAGTTTGAGCGGGTTGATTTCAGAGGAACGACACATCTGCTGTTTAAAAAAAAAAACATTCTCAAAAAACAGTGGTGATCTTGTGAGAATGTTACGCTAATATGTGCATGTTTTTGGTTACGTGGGGCTAGCTTCTCAAAGACATTTAATCCAAATTGTCGTTCACATGATATTTTCAGACAGTAGAAACGCAGCCAATAAAGTTAATAGCAAATCACAACCCAGACATTGAATCGAGGGGCTTGTGATTAGTCTAAAATTGTTAATCATTTGTTTTATAAATGCAAATTTACTTTTTTCAGATTTCTTTCTATCAGACCAAAACTGTGCTGCTTCTTATTGATTTAGTTGGCTTGCGCCTTCATCCAAGACGATTTGAAGTAAACAGCATCGAGCATTCAGGCCCTGGTTGTTCCAGACAGTCGTATCGGCAATGCTTTACTGTACATAATAGAGGAAATCCCCATTGTGGTTGTTTTATGATCTTGTTTGTTGTCCCGTATTCTCAGTGGTCACTGAAGGCATGTTTTCCCTTCGGGGCTGTCCCTGAGCTAGCCAGAGTGGGATTTCTGCAGTAATGAAGGCGTATCTTTCAGAGCTGCTTGTGCTTGGATTGCTGCAGGTATTTACTGGAGGGCGCCACACTGTTTAACAAAGAGGAGCACCATTACTCCGCGGCGTTCCAGATTGACGGCTGCTGGATGCATTACGACGGGCTTCGAAGCAACAACCTGGTCCTGCTGAATAAACCCCCCGAGCTGCTGCTCCTGTCCTCGCTGGTCTACATCCGAGCGACGGAGAAGTGACTCTGACCTGGAGGAGGGGGAGGACGACGATGGAGCTGCAGGAAAAAGGGAACAGCTTTGCAAAAACTGAAAGAAAAAGACAGTCTCCCGGTCTTCAAAATCATAAAACGGCTATCTTTCACATGCTTGGAATCCAAGAATTTATGTACGGACTATAATAGTTCTAAATACAGGTGATAACGGTGCTTTATGCTTTAACTTTCTGCGTTCAGGATGATTTGAGAAGGAGATCCCTCGTGATATAAAACAGAAACTCTTGTATTATCCACTAGTCTGGAAACAAGCAGGTGTTAAGATCAGAGTGGTTTTGGACACTCATTACAAACTTTAAAGTTTAAATCATGTTCTTAACGTCATCGTGTGGTCTGTTTTGAATAAAGCACTTTCATTTTGAAATACAGAACGGAGTTTGGCTGAATAGTACATCTTGAAATTACTGTTCCCTGACACAACCCATAGCAATTTCAGCCATTCCTTTGTGATCCTTAATTCAATATCAGTTGTCTCTTACTAAAGTCCTTAATTATTATACTCTTCATGTTCTTGGCAATAAACCAGCATACTTAATGTTTTTGGTTTTTTTTCTGGAGATGTGTTTAGCCAGTTCCAGAGTCTGGAGGTAGAGGGCGTGCCGTCAGCCATTCAGACAAGTTGCTCAGATAAACCCGTCTGCCTCACTCTAGTCCTTTTGGATCGGTTGGCATCCTTCTCCAGTGCGGTCCTTTACACGGCAGAAGCAGTTATAAGAAGCCGTGGTCACGGCTCCTGTTTGTGCACTAACCCCATTGTGCTGGCAGTTTCAATAGCACAGTCTCGTAACAATGGGTTATACAGAGGGGGTGCTGACCTGCTCTGAGCCGTCTCCTGAAGAAAACAGCGTGTGCTCTGAGCTGTGTTCACACAAACCTCAACGTGCGCACTAAAACCAGCTTGGATTTTTAAATGAAATTTACAACGCTATACCAGACCACGTCTAGGCAAGTTAGTAATCTGTTAAATATAGCTGGATAGGAACAAATCAAATAAAAAGTAAACGATTGTGGGCATTGTGGGATCTTGTTTTTCACTGGTATTTGCTAATGTATCTATGCGCTGCTGGGAGGGGAGGGAGTTCAGGATAAACGCCACTGAGCTCTTTTCTTGCTTCCATCATGTATGTCTCTCATCTCTCCCATGCAAACTTCACACTAACAGAGGCCGTGTGACAGGCCTGGCGATTTGTATTTCAGCAGTGAAAAAAAATGAGAAAGTAAAAAATAACAACAACAAAAAAACCCATTGGACACATTGAAAGTCAACTATGCAGTTACTTACATATAGATATATATTTTGTAAAGTATTTTTGTACACATGCTGTCTGTAATAAATTACTTGTTTGAATTACATATGATTGTATGCAATAATTTGTGGCTTTATGGTGTAATGTTTAAATACAACTGCATTCACTTCATCGCAGAGAAAACGCTGTGCAGCCCTCGGATCTATTTTACATTCACAGGAACGGTGATAATGCTCTAATATATGCCTGCCCACTGCTGCTTGTTACAGTGACTCGACCATCCAAAGCCATGCAATAAAACAATCCAGCGTCAAACTGGCACAAGGAGAGGAGGTGTCCTTAACTAAACTCCATGAGCCTGGCACAACGGAGACAAAGTCTTTGTTGTGGGCTGAGGAAGTTAACCCTGGGCTTTCCTGCTCTCGTTTTGGATGTGGGCTTTCAATATCTACTGTACAGAAAAAGCAGCGTGTGTTTTCTGCTTAGTTCCAGCCAGAGAGGGACATCCTTTTAAAGAAGTTAGATTACATAGCAAGTTAGATTTGGAAGCATGATTAAGACCCAGCCCAGACACAGCAGTTGTCTCTAGCACATATGTAGTTGGTACTTTGAAATAAATCGACCAACACCTGCGTAAGACACTGGCAGCTCCCTCAGCTGTTCAACAACGTGCAGCGTGAAGGTAACGACGGCTGGGGGCACAACCAATTGTACTCTGAATTTGCAAACCTGCCCAGTTCAACTGAGCTTGGGCACGCAACATGAAGCCACCCTTCTAAAACTTGACCGCAGTATTTCTGCACGGTACTTTGGGTTTTCCCATGCTTTTTCCATTGTTATACCAATCGTTTACCAGAGTTCACGCCGCTCTGGCATGTTTATTAACATGCTTTACGCGTACCTCGCTATTCTTTACAATGCAAGCTTATGCTTTACCATGCTTTCACTAACTGAAACTTATGAGGGCAACAGAAGACCCAGGATGAGCACAGTAATGTTCAAATAGACATAAAATAAATCAAATAAAAATCAACCACACCAGTACAATATTTTGTGTGTTTATTTAGGAAAAGGTCACGCATTCAATGCAATTCTGTAACAAACGGATTCGTTTTGCATTTCTTTTTTTTTGTAATCACAAGAAGCATGTAAACCTAAACTCGACAGATGATGACAACGTATGCAACAGTCATTTCAGATGCCGGTTGTAATGTAAACCAGAGAGTCCTGCAGGAATCAAGTCAACTGTAATATAAAGTCACATACTGTAGCTGTAATTCAAGCACAAGAGCAGAAGTGTGACTCTGGTAAAGTGACTAAGTCGTGGATAGGAACAGGATGATATTTGATACCGTTTTCACACTGAGCGGGGCACGATAGTGTTCTCCTTCACACTAGAAGAATATTGGGGAGAGAGTTCACCCCACTGCTGGATTAAACAGCTCTGACACCGAATTCAAAAGGGAGAGAAACGGTTTTAAATCCCCAAATTGTTTGTGCAGTGAGTACAGAGCAATAAAGGCCTGTTCCTTACTCCTCCACAATCATCTACATGGGTTTACGCTCTCCTGAACACTGGGTTAGCACTCCAGCAGTGAAGGGCCTCGTGTGTGAAAACGCTATTAGTTAACAGGACATCAGTATGGATCGGTATTTTCAGTGCACAGCTGCTTGCAGATTGCACTTAAAACAGTCCTCAGTAGTTATTTCTCTTCTATGCCTATTCTTTACATTTGAGCACTTTGGTGAAAACAGGATGGCAAACACGGACAAAGTTAATAAAGAAATGAAAATGGATTTCTCAAAAAAGAACCCATCTGAGATTATTTACTACAAATCATCACAACCTCTGTGACTTGCTGCGGCATTTTGCAGACAATTCTGTTACCACTAAAAGGTTATCTTTAAATATCAGTGTTCCTAATAATGCAAGTAACTTTCCAACACAAGCAACAATTCACAGAAAGGTTTCTACAGATATGAGTGCTGACTACTATTTACTAGGACTCAGTTCTTTTAATAATAATAAACTGAATGTCTCTGTGTGAAAGTATAATCATACCAAAGTCTATTATATATTTAAATAAGTAGCACATCACATATTTTTGTGTCTGTATATTTATTGGCAATCAGATGCTAGGTGAAGTTTGGCTGATGCAATGCTAGCACATTTTTAATTAAGTCAAACAACAGAACTTTTGAAAGAAGACTCAATGCTTAAATTTTGGGAAATCAAAAAGGAACATAGTTAAACTACCACCGCCTCTCCAGTGAGACGTATACAATCTACAGCACCAGCCACGCCCTCTCTCAGACAGGCATATACTACCCCTTAAACCCTACTGGACATGTCAGAGCCCACTAACGCTAGACAGCCCCACACTTATTGCTAAGGCAGAACACAACTACCGTACTTACTACTTGCAATGGTTAGCCTATAATAGCAAATGTAATATAGATTGATTTATTCTTCTTTGGATTTTCCCAATTATATGGAGTTTGTTGAGATTCTTTGTTAAAATAAAACTGGGGAAGGACCGCTCCCATTTTCGATGAGCGTAAGAACAATGGACTATAACAGTGCATTTCTTTTCTGTTGAACTTGATATGGAAGAACAGGAAATCCAAGTCTGCTTTGTCGATACAGATATTTACAAAGCAATCTGAACAGTCACACACAGCAACAGCTCTATGTATTCATTTCACTTACATCGAAAAGAATGGCGAATAGAAAAAACCTGTACCAAAGATTATTGCAGGACTTTAAACAGCAATATACATGTATACTGGACGTTTGACATCAAGGTTTACTGAAAGCATGGTCTCTTAGGGTAGGTTTTGGTCTGAGCCAAGTTAAATATAAAGAATGAGCATGTGAGAAAAAAGAAAAAGAACAAAACATTAAAAAAAAAAAGATGCAGCTAGATGGCCAGCATTGACCTTGTTACAGACATCTATGCACAGACAGTTCCACTGTGAATACTCTGAGTGGTTTGGGGAGAGTTTTGAAGTTGCATGGTAGAAGAAAAGGTTGGGATTGTTTTTTTCTTTCCCATTAACATAAAAAGTTAGGTCATTAGAGGTTTTGGGGAAAAGTGAAATAGAGAACTAGAACAGGAGGGACCCAGCCTGTATGCAAGGCTTCCCCTGCTCAGAGGCCCCCACAGCAGGGCAGGCAAGCATCCTTACGAAGGACGACACCATGTCTCTGCAGGCTCTGCATTCTGCTTGTGTGTGCAGAAGGGTACCCAACCAATAAAACGGGTTTGTTTAAAGCAGATTAAAAAAAAAGATAAAACCAGAGGGGAACATTAAACCGCGTGTTCCACCACACTGGGGTCACTCGGTATTCCTTTTTCTTTAAGCTCCTAAGATTAATAATATTGAACTGGATGATTTTCTTATGAATGATCAGATTTGGGAGGTACCATGCAACTTACAATGCCAATCTTCAAATCGGTCTCAGCATTTTTGGCTTCTTGCAAAAGCCAATGGCTCACAAATGACAAAGAAGTGAAAACAGAGCGCGTATATTGAGCAGCCTGGCTTCCTACACATATAAACCTGCACGCAAACAGGCGCTGGCTTCCACCGAAACGATAACTGGCTGATAATGCTACTCAAAAGCAACACATTGATAAACAGCATTTTTTAACTGTTTTTTTTTTCCCAAAAAATTTAAGAGGGGGGGGGGGGGGGTCTAGAGAAAAAAAAAAACAGTTTTGGCTTATCTTTAGCGAACCTCAATTGCAAAGATGAATGTGTTCACAAGCCCCGATTCACACTGATCTCGGACTAGCTAATGATATCATCATTAATATTAGTGCTAACTGTGCTCTGTGCACCCAGCTGTTTGAGTTCCTTTCATTAAGCATTACCTTACTGGTAAGCACAGAGCATGTACTTGTGCTGGCATGACCGTGCTGAATGAGCAAGACTCAAAGCACAGCCCTTAAACTTCAACGCCATATCCAGTCTTCATACACCACTAGTCTCACAGCAACCTGCTGGTGAAGACCAGACTGGAGAACCCCCCCCACCCCACCCCAACCCAGACAACAAGATTTGGAAAACAGCCTCTTTTTCCGCCTTGCGCGGTTGAAGAATTGCTTATTTGACGTGCTTTATTACACGCTCCCACCAGTCTAGTTCTTTTTATTCTGAGGGTGCTTCGATACTTTTCTGTTCATTTTGTGAGATCCAGTCCTGTCTATAAATGTGCCAGCGGGGAGTGACTCGATTACCAACAATGGCACATGTATCTGCTGAGGCCAGAATTAAATTTATAGCGAGAAGTGCTGCACTGGCATTCAAAAAATAAAAATAAATAAACAAAAAATCACACACTGGCTACTGCTCCATGTGGCACACATGTTTATGAGCACGCGTGTTACAAACACACCCTAGTGGTCCTGGTACCATCGGACCAGTCAATGCTTGGGAAATCTTTCTGAGTTCATCTTAATCGGCTCTGTGAACATTCACTGGGATGTCAGAACTACACCTGTTCACCTGTGAGCCACGGTTTCGATTGAGCTGAACGCACAGTTTGTTGCAGCAGCACTGTGGTGGCTGTTATTCGGACTGAAATCATTTTGACAGGCAAAATGATCAGAACGCTTTGAGAATAAAAAGAATTAACAGAGAATAACAAACTGGTATGGAAATAAGACTCCCACTGCATAGCAGCTGGATCCTTCCCAGGCTTTCCTTAGTTCAGACACACCTGAGCTTGTGATCTGTGTGTGTATGTGCGCTCAGGTCATGAAGTGCACAAGAAAGAAAGACTCGAGCTGCTAGGCAACTGGAGAACACAAACACCTGTGCTGCAGCTGTGTTTAAGTCTCCCTGCTGGGTCTAATCTGACAGCACTGGAGAACTGAAGGGGACAGGCCCACTAAGGCATACCACTTTATTGCATGGCGTCAGCACGATAACCACAAGGAGATACTGAGAACAAATCCACTCTCAAAAAAGAAACGAGCAAAGCAGAAGGTAAAGTATTCACAGGCACAAATGAGAAAAAAAACAAACAATTCTAAACATTGATAAACACGTGAAATAAGTCATGCACCGAGACTGACCATCCTGCCATAAAGACATCAGTTACAGCTTTATCCTGAATCCTGTGACAGCACCAGATACAGTGGCTTTATGGTATTATATTACCTGTATGTACAGAGTTATAGTATCTGGGGAAAATAGTGCACAGTTCAAAGTTTAAACCTGAACTGAACGAGCTACTTGCACGGAAGTTGATTACACTTGAGAAATGTCACTGGCCTCCGACAGTTATTCATGTACAATATCTTTATAGAAAAGAAGCCAAAAAGTGATCCTTAGCTCTCTGAACTGTATTGCGCATATTCAATTTACACTAACATTCGCAGAGAACACACTCCCCCTCCCCCCTGACCCTATCTAGAAACCGAACATGTAAAACATTTACAGGCAGCGCATGATAAGTTTCTCTCTTTGATTATTTACAAGAAAAAAAAAAGGCAGCCCTTTTTAAGTTAACAATTTGTAAAAATTTTTTTTTTTTTTTTTTTTTTTTGTGTGTGAAGCAGTTTTGTTTTGTCACATACAGCGACTGATGCAATCAAACCCCATCAGCGTGACACAAGAGACCAGCCACACTCCTGATTCCAGCCACACCCCTGATTCCAGCCAAACCCAGAGAACAGCCACACCCCTGATTCCAGCCAAACCCAGAGAACAGCCACACCCCTGATTCCAGCCAAACCCAGAGAACAGCCACACCCCTGATTCCAGCCAAACCCAGAGAACAGCCACACCCCTGATTCCAGACAAACCCAGAGACCAGCCACACTCCTGATTCCAGCCAAACCCAGAGAACAGCCACACTCCTGATTCCAGCCAAACCCAGAGAAGAACAGCCATGCAGCCAAACCCTGATTCCAGCCACACCCCTGATTCCAGCCAAACCCAGAGAAGAACAGCCACACTAGTGATTCCAGCCAAACCCAGAGAAGAACAGCCACACTCCTGATTCCAGCCAAACCCAGAGAAGAACAGCCACACCAGTGATTCCAGCCAAACCCAGAGAAGAACAGCCACACCCCTGATTCCAGCCAAACCCAGAGAAGAACAGCCACACCCCTGATTCCAGCCAAACCCAGAGAAGAACAGCCACACCCCTGATTCCAGCCAAACCCAGAGAACAGCCACACCCCTGATTCCAGCCAAACCCAGAGAACAGCCACACCCCTGATTCCAGCCAAACCCAGAGAACAGCCACACCCCTGATTCCAGCCAAACCCAGAGAACAGCCACACCCCTGATTCCAGCCAAACCCAGAGAACAGCCACACCCCTGATTCCAGCCAAACCCAGAGAACAGCCACACCCCTGATTCCAGCCAAACCCAGAGAACAGCCACACCCCTGATTCCAGCCAAACCCAGAGAACAGCCACACCCCTGATTCCAGCCAAACCCAGAGAACAGCCACACCCCTGATTCCAGCCAAACCCAGAGAACAGCCACACCCCTGATTCCAGCCAAACCCAGAGAACAGCCACACCCCTGATTCCAGCCAAACCCAGAGAACAGCCACACCCCTGATTCCAGCCAAACCCAGAGAAGAACAGCCACACCCCTGATTCCAGCCAAACCCAGAGAAGAACAGCCACACCCCTGATTCCAGCCAAACCCAGAGAAGAACAGCCACACCCCTGATTCCAGCCAAACCCAGAGAAGAACAGCCACACTCCTGATTCCAGCCAAACCCAGAGAAGAACAGCCACACCCCTGATTCCAGCCAAACCCAGAGAAGAACAGCCACACTCCTGATTCCAGCCAAACCCAGAGAAGAACAGCCACACTAGTGATTCCAGCCAAACCCAGAGAAGAACAGCCACACTCCTGATTCCAGCCAAACCCAGAGAAGAACAGCCACACTCCTGATTCCAGCCAAACCCAGAGAAGAACAGCCACACTCCTGACTCCAGCCAAACCCAGAGAAGAACAGCCACACTCCTGACTCCAGCCAAACCCAGAGAAGAACAGCCACACTCCTGACTCCAGCCAAACCCAGAGAACAGCCACACTCCTGATTCCAGCCAAACCCAAACCCACACACACATGCACGCACCCTCCATCCCAGACCCTCCTCTCGAGCTTTTTTTTTTTTCCTCTCTGTAAAACGAGTAGGCAGGGTGTTTGCAGATTTTTTTAAATGAAATGTGTATTTTTATATACTATATATATATATATATATATATATATATATATATATATATATATATATATATATATATATGACACACACACACACACACACAGCTGTATAGATTCAGTAATCAGAAGATTAAAATGAAACCCTGTTGAAGATGGAACCTTGGTTTAATTTCTGTTGACTCCTCCTCTTCTCCTCTTTGCACTCATCAGTAGGAGAGACAACACCAGCAAAAGAGAAATTCAAAAGCAGAAGCAGGAATCGCGCTCCCCTAATAGACCTGCTCGCTAACTCTGCAAACGAGCGGGCCTGTGTGGACCCGACAGCAGCCACGCGCTTTTCCTCTTCTGATCCGATCAGGTCCTTAATCCACAAAGCAGCTCCCGGGTCTCAGCAACAAATGGGCACTTCAAAAGTTTTCTTCGCTTTCCTTGTTTGTGTTTTGCCATGCAGGGTTTTTGTGTCACAACAAACCCCATTCACATTCACCCTTTAACCCCGACTAACACACCAGCCGCGTGAACTGTCACAGAGCAGTCAGGCCATAGTTACAGCGGCAGTACATCATGCCACTGGAGTCCAACCAGTTGTCTGTGATTGGGTCGTACCTCTGAACAGTATTCAGGTACGATGACCCTGAATGTCCTCCCACCACATAGAGGTAGTTATCGATGATGGCAGCACCCACCCCTGTAACAGGGAAAGAAAAATGTGTGTGTTGGTTTTGTGATGTGGAAAATGTACCGAGCATCAAAAGAAAAGTTATCACTTACATCTGAGCATCAAGAGAAACGAATCACTTACATCTGCGCATCAAGAGAAACTAATCATTATATTTGGATAAAATTCACTAGATGCGATCGGAAAATAACAAACTCTGTTTCAGAGCAGGTGCAGTGCCTTTTTATTGTGCTGATTAACAACTGACATCACGAAGATGTTGCATCTCAGGCAGGTGTTGTGACTCTTGGTCTCCCAGTTCGTGGGCTGTCATTGACAGAGTGTGTCTGGTTATACCGTCTCGCAAGGTTTGAAGTTGCTGGCTGTGAGCACCCAAGACGGCGAGCCACAGTACGCTCCCCTTGTCCAGCCTCCAACATGCCGATCGCACGAAGGCGCTGCTCTCTTGACAGACGTGGCGTATTGTTTTTGAAATCGCTACATATCCAGTGTCCAGTCAACTGCCTCACTAATTAGGTGATCAGTCATAGTCACTCAAGCATGTCATTGTCAAGGATGAATGATCAAATGTTTAAAAAGAAACCGAAAACATGTTGTCAATGTCCATCATTTATATACCTTATTTTATTTCGAAAATAAATGTGTTACAATACCGATAAGTTTCTTTTGATGCTTGGTATATAAACAATTGTCCAGTGGCGGCTGAGACTGCCAAACTCAGTCACATCACTCAGAACGTGTGCAGAACAATCACTCATTGTCATTTTGTAGTAGAACATTCGCCTGCAAGTAAATCTGCAACTTTCACATTTTCAAACTTAAACAACATCAGTCTACCAGGCTATTTCCACTATGCTATCTGAAGAAGGTGGAAACCGAAACATTCTAGCTAATTATTAAATTAGTGAGTTTTCAACACAGCCATCAACTATCAACACAGCAGTCCACACATACTCCCAGACAGCCATCAACACGGCCATCAACCATCAACACAGCCATCAACCATCAACACGGCAATCCACACATACTCCCAGACAGCCATCAACCATCAACACAACAATCAACCATCAACACGGCCATCAACCATCAACACAGCAATCCACACATACTCCCAGACAGCCATCAACCATCAACACGGCAATCAACCATCAACACGGCAATCAATCACCAACACGGCAATCAATCACCAACACGGCAATCAACCATCAACACGGCAGTCCACACATACTCCCAGACAGCCATCAACACAACAATCAACCATCAACACAACAATCAACCATCAACACAACAATCAACCATCAACACGACAATCAACCATCAACACAGCAGTCCACACATACTCCCAGACAGCCATCAACCATCAACACAGCCATCAACCATCAACACAACAATCAACCATCAACACAACAATCAACCATCAACACGGCCATCAACCATCAACACGGCCATCAGCCATCAACCAGCCCATCGACCATCAACACGGCCATCAACCATCAACACGGCCATCAACCATCAACACGGCAATCAACCATCAACACAGCAGTCCACACATACTCCCAGACAGCCATCAACCATCAACACAACAATCAACCATCAACACGGCCATCAACGATCAACACGGCCATCAACGATCAACACGGCCATCAACCATCAACACGGCCATCAACCATCAACACGGCCATCAACCATCAACACGGCCATCAACCATCAACACGGCCATCAACCCATCAACACGGCCATCAACCATCAACACACACAGCAATCAACCATCAACACAGCAACACGGCCATCAACCATCAACACGGCCATCAACCATGAACAAAACAATCAACCATCAACACGGCCATCAACCATCAACACACACAGCCATCAACCATCAACACAGCAATCCACACATACTCCCAGATAGCCATCAACACAGGCATCCACACAGCTATCAACAATCAACCATCAACACAGCCATCAACCATGAACAAAACAATAAACCATCAACACGGCAATCAACCATCAACACGGCCATCAACCATCAACACGGCAATCAACCATCAACGCAGCAATCAACCATCAACACAGCAATCAACACTGCCACACACATGCACATCAATCAACTGTCAACTCAGCCACCCTCACATCCACCCTCACATCAAACCATGGTCAACACACCCATTAACACAGCCATCAACACAGTGCTCAACAGAGCCTGCTCACTGAACGACCATGACTGCAGAATGGAGATGCCTAGCCCTGTAACTTCTGTAGTGCATCTTGTGTAACTGGCTCTTGTACACTTACCTGTTCTGGGTTCGTTCATCGGCCTGCACACGGTCCACTGATTCTGATGGGGATCGTACCTCTCGATACTGGACAAGTGAGAAACCCCATTGTGCCCGCCCACAACGAATATAAAGCCCAGCATGACGCCCACGCCAAAGTTTATTCTTTTATCTGCCATCGGTGCCACCATCTCCCAGGAGTCCTTGCTGGGGTCGTAGCGCTCCACACTGCATGCAAACACAACGACAGGGGTAACGGTACAGGTACAGTGACTTCCATGCGCATCTGAGAACACTCAAACTGAACAAATGCAGAAGGAAGTTATCACTTACAGCAACCAATGAAGATGCATATATAATAAAACTCTTTGAGATTTGTATTCAATTGAATTACATTACATTTTTTATTTACTATTCCCACATTGTTTTTTTGCCTAAACAAAAGTCCTATGCTGCCACTTTAATGCTTTTCTCTTCCCACTCAGTGGGTAGAGGAGAGTGCTTAATTATACAAACCTGTAGCAGCGCTTCGGTTTTAGTGCACAGCACAGACACATGCAATGTAGGCTAGTACAGCCAAAGTGTGTTTATATTAGTAATCACCAGCACTGATGAGCAAACAGCGTATTGGCTAATGCCAGCTAACTTAAGGGGAACTTGTTTGCAAAGTCACTAGATGGCGCTGACTCTTACTTTTCTAAAGACCCCAGCTGATCTAGCCCAGGTTGCATCTATTGCAGGCAACCAGTACAAAGAGGGAGCTCCTGAACTCAGCTGAAAGCAACTTCAAATACAAAATAAAACCCCAAATACAATACAATTAACAATAACAACACAGTGTTTGAGTAACTGCAATTAGAACCTCCACGACAAAAAAAGGGTTTAATAAAAAAGCAGAAATTCAGATTTGACACTGCTTGCTCTTCAATGTCTAAGAGTATCAGGATTCCGTTCCACACAACGTGGTCCTTTTAGTTCCTTCCCTTCCCTTTGTTTATTTTGACCACCATGCGGCTCACGTTTCTTCACAGAAGGCTTGTTAACAAGGATGATGCTGAGCCTGGCGATTCCCTGCAGAATAAACCACTCCACATTGAGCTGGGGTGCCTTCAGAGACAGACGGTAACGACAACAGCTGCTCTGCCTGTGAAGAGCCAAGGGACACAGACCTACACCTACACAGAACAAACAGCTTTCAAAATCGCTCTAAAGCAAGGTGCTCTTTCCGAACAGAAACAATCACACTGCCTCTCGCCACGTACATCCAGAACTGCGCTGCACCTGAAATGAAATGCTGGAGTAAAATGCTTTGAAAATATGGCCTAGAAATAGCAAACATCATGGGAAAGAGGACAGAAAAAAAAACTTGGAATTGCAATTCGAAGGGACTTACTTTTTTAATTGAATACTGTTTTATTTTAAATGCAGTAATGAAAACAATAAGAAGCAGGTGTTAATGCAGCACTGTGGTAAACTCTCGTTTGCGACAGTCCTGCCCCGGAATCAGCCAGGCTCACCTGTTCATGTGCGCAGGGCCGTACCCTCCAATGGCATAGATCATCCCGTCGAGCACCGCCGCTGAGAAGCAGCTCCGGGACTTCATCATGAGCGCCACGGGGTGCCACTCCTTCACCTTGGGGATGTACTTCTCCACGGACTGCAGGTAGTACTGCCCATCGTAGCCGCCCATGGCGTACAGCTCCCCGGCCAGCACCACCACCCCCAGAGTGCTGCGGCTCTCCGTCATGCGCTCCACTAGCGTCCACGTGTTGGTCTCGGGGTCCCAGCTCTCCACCGTGCTCTCGTGCCGTCGGTAGCTGATGCCCTGCCGCATGTGCGTGGCGATCCCCCCCAGCACGAACACCTTCTGGTCCAGGACCGCGATCCCAAACTCGTAGCGGGGGACGCTGAGTGGTGCCAGCCCGATCCAAGAGTCTGTCTGGGGGAAATACATCTCCATGCTACAGGGGGTGGGGAGAAAAAGAGGGGAATGAGCTAGAATGGAAAGGGTAAGGGAGAGGATCAGAAAGGGGGAGTGGGGAAAGGTTTGGGGGTGCTGGGTGCATTGGCAGTAAGATACAGAGCCTAGAGAGATGTGGACGGCAACACTGCTTCCTCATTATAAGGTGCAATAACCACAACCAAATAACAACAAGTAACAACATTCTCACTCGACCCTTACTGTTTTTTTGTATCTAAATATAATGTAACTGGAAAATGTATGGACAACATGTACCCATAAACCCAGAAATGGCAATAAGACTCCGACTACATAGCAATTTGATCCAGTCCTGATTCTGCTATGAATTTAAGAAGACACTCCTGAGCTTGTTACCTACAGACTGGGGCTAATCAAGCACATAATAAAACCTGGAATGGGTGAAACTGTTATGCAATAGGAGTCTTAAAACCATCCCTGCAACCTTAAATATGCATTCTTGGGGAAATGGTGATACTGTGGTTAAAACGGAGCAATCTGCATTGCTGCATTACAACAAAATTGTAAAAGTCTACATAATTAAAAGACTGGAGTGAATGCTTTCAATATATGAGGGGGAATAAAAACCCTGCTTTATTTTACCTCTCCAGCGTTGCGAACAGTCCAGCCTTGCCCCCGACGGCGCACAGCACTTTGGGGGCGCAGCGGGGGCGGGTGGAGAGGACGGTCTGGTAGGAGAGCCTGTGCTCAGGCATGAAATGGTACTTGAGCGCCTCGTTGAGCAGGTGCTTGCAGGTGTGGTCGTCCCGGATCAGGTGGTTAGCCTCGTAGAGCCGCGTGAGGAACTTGACGCTGAGCAGGGGCAGCCTGACGCAGTGCAGCAGCTGGGCCAGGTACTGCTGCCGCTCCTGCACGTCGTACTTGAGCCAGGACTCCAGGGCGTAGAAGACGGTCTCCTCCGTCACCACGTTGAGGCAATCGTTGGACAGGATCTCGTCCAGCTCGGCCCGGGTCAGCTCGAAGAACTCCTCGGTCCGGCACACCTCCTCGAAGTGCTGGCAGATGAACTTGGAGGCAGCCAGGTACAGGTCGTTGCAGCCGTAGGTCTCGGCGAAGCGCGAGATGCCGATGCAGTTGCTGGCATCCAGCTGGTTCTCCAGGAAGGCACAGCACTCCTTGAGGACCAGCTTGACCTGCAGCAGGTTGGCGGCTGGTAGTAGAGACTCCACAGTCTCTTGGGAGATGAAGACAGTCCCCGTGTAGGCATACTCCACGATGGCCTGTAATGAGGAGGCACATTTTTTTTCTGTTTCTAAATTATCAAATTAAATGTTTCATACCCAATAACTGGTGCTAGAGAATTTCCTCTAAAGTGTGTCATACCGACACTGAGGGAAGCTTTGACTACCTAGAAGATTTGTGTTTCTCAGTTTTCATTCATATCATTTTACAGTACTTGTTTTTAGTGATTTTAAAGTTTATGTAAAATTGTTTTGTTTTTTTTGCTTTTTATATACTGTATGAAGTTATTGCTTTCTGTACCTTTCTAAATGCTTGTGTGGTTTCTTTCCTGTAACAATATGTATAGCAGTAACTCGACAGTACTTGCACACTGAAGCTGTACCTTCTTACCTTTGCTGTCTTCCACAAATGGGCTCATTCTGTGTCTGGGCAATTTTTTACATTTTGCCACAATTTGCAATTCAGTTTGAAATTCTCCCTATCTAACTTTACTATAGCTTTAAATCCAGCGAGGTTTAGAGTATTCAGAACGAATCAATGACAGATAGAAATCAGGGAGGAGGGACATTGCCCAGCAGCACTGGGACAACATGGGACAACCCTAGCCCCCAACCCCCTCAGCAGGACAAAATACAATGAAGTAAACAAAAGCTTTGTCTATAAGTTGACACAAGTTTGTACTGCACTGGAGAACAAAATATTTTAAATAGTTTCTTATAATTTTTAAATTTCAGAATTCTGAATGTTTTGAAGTTCTGACAATAAAATTAAGTCAAAATTTGTGATATATTTATTGACAAGGTGCGGGCCTCTACCTGCAGGGCTGCCTCGTCGATGCACTGGAACTCCACCTCCGAGTTCTCCTTCTCCGAGAGGTTGCCCGTGAACATGGCTTTGAAGTAGGGGCTGATGCTGGCGAGCACCACCTTGTGAGCGTGGATCTTGGCATCGCCGACGCGCAGCACGATGTCGCAGAGCTCGCCGTGCTGCCGGAGGAGCTGCAGGCCCTGCAGGAGCTGTTCGGAGTGCGGTCGCGTCAGGCTGGCAAGCATGTAGGACTGGGCAGGCTGTTCCATCTGGGAGACAGGGGGGTAAAACATTAGCAGGGCGAAGATCATGGCACTGTTGCGTGTAAAGAACACATCTTTAACTTTCTGAGCAGGTTTTGGTTATCGGTGTGAGGTGCATACTAAATATCTGATGCATGGGCTATGCAATCAGCCAAAGCTGTGCATTTACAACAGGAGAACAAGAAAGCACTAAAAATAAAAACTGAATGCGTGTCTCATTCACGCGAGCCTCGTTGTCGTGTGTCTAACGATCTGAAGAGGAAATAAAATGCTGCTTAAACATTCTGCACATAGGCAGAGCTGTGCAGGCTTCTTACCAAGCATCAAGCAGGATCACCCTTTCCCTTCTCCAGATAACAAATCAACTTCAACACAGTTACCCTATGAAGACCGCTTCATTTATTTAGATTCAGTTTTGAATGCTATAAATCCTCAGGTAAACATCCAATCGCAGGTATCCTCCGGGGCGCATTAAGAAAGTCACAGAGCCAATTAAAAATATATAATGTAAGCGTAGGTACGGTACTCCCCACAGATTGGACAGAGGCCAATTAAGAACACCACCACCCACCTGCTCCATTTATTTAGCAGCATTATTTTAAAAAAGAAAGAGATTCCAAACATAAGACATATATATATATTTATATACATACACACACACACATATATATATACATATATATACACACACACACATATATATATATACATATATATACACACACACACATATATATATTTATATACATACACACACACACACATATATATATACATATATATACACACACACACACACACACACAAATGTTAGCAACTGCTGGCATCCTGTGAGAAACATCATGACATAAACAGCACGGTTTGCTAATGTAAACATGCTGTTGCGATTTGGTATTATTTTCTGTTTCAGTGCTGTCATCCTGATGACTTAAAACTTGCGTTTAAAGCCTCGATGTGGCCTCAGTAGAGCCCTCAGAAACATGTCTAATCTCAAGAGCACCGGTGAGAACCCCCTGCAACACCTCGCTCCCAGTGAATGAAGACACACCACGTGTGTTCACTGTGCCCCTTCTTACTACACTTCATACTGGAGACAGAGTGGCAGAGGGGCAGGATGGTGCAGGGATGGAAACAGCAGTGTGATCCATTCCTGGTTTTACTACGAGTTTAATAAGAGACCCTAGAGCTTGTTACCTATGCACTGTGGCTAATCAAGAACATATCAAAACCTGGAACGGGTGAAGCTGCTCTGCATATAGGATTCCCTGTAATGGATCGACTCCTACTAGTTTTAGTTTCTAAGAAATCAGATGTGTTTCTGGGAGCTTATTGAGGCCACGGGGTGCTTCAAACTAAAGTGAATTTAAGTCACCAGGATGTGATGACTGAACAGCAAGAAGCACGCATTGGTAAGAAAACTCTGGCATTGCACATATCCCGACCAAGCTGCTCTTTCAGAGAAGTCGTATCTTAAATGTTGGACTATCCAGCTTTAATACAGTTTGAATGAATCGGAACAGACCACGCAAATGACGTGTGTGTTGCATGCCAAGGTTAACAGATAGAGATATTCAAATACGCAGCATCGATAGTTAAGAAGCTTCGGGCTGGACTTGCAAATCGCACAAAGGTTACAAAACACGACAAACGGTTCGACTCAGCGCCAGCCAGCGACGCTGCGTTTTTAATAATCACTGAACTGCTAAAACTCTTTAGAAGACATTTCACACACTGCCAAATCACACGAGTCAGATTCACACTCTGACACGCTAATAATAGAAGCAAAAGCACATCGCAAGCCCACCCACGCATTAGCATGTATTCTTTTCACCGTGTGCATTGCAAAAGCGTCATGTCACAAGCATCTGGTCTATCTATTGTATTTAAGCAATCGCGGTCATAACAAAGTATTCGCATTCGCTTTCTTGACTAAATCAAACCAGTACAGCAGTAAAATACAAGAGCCCACGCTGGTGAAACATCCTATTACAAATGTACAGAACAGTCAATCTGTTTCATTGTGAATGCGGCACGTCGTTAATTAAAAAAAGCTCTCCATAGCAAACCGGGGTTTACCATCCAGCAGTGCATTCAGATACCTATCTATCAACTGAATCGACAGTACTGTATTCAGTAGAGATTGCTTTTCTCTATTCTCAATATTACAAGCCTCACTGCATCAATTCAAATTCACATTTACATTGGACTCTTTGGGCCTCTCGGGTTAGAGAAATGCATTATTATTATTATTATTATTATTATTATTATTATTATTATTATTTGGTGTTTTGTTTTTTAAACCTTCTGCCTTTGCTTTGCAGACTGCAACACAAAAGTGCACATGAACGTCAGCGTGCACCAGGAGGAACGACATACGCTTTTAAATACACAAAACCCCCAGAAAGATGAACTGCAAGCGTACCTGTGATTCTGCTGCCGATGTGCCGATCCGTCCTGTCGTTACTGCAGACTGTGGGGAGACGGAACCAACAGCAACACAGGCTGCACCGCGCCTGTCCAGAAAACAAACGCAGCCTGGGCCTGCCTGGCTTCCGGCTTGTGGGGGAAATAAATGGCGTTGGATGTTATTTTCAAAACGTTTCATACACAGGCAGGTCCGCGGGAGCTTGCCGCGCCAGCATCACACCACGACAACACCAAGCACTCTGTAATACAGTATTCAAAGAGCGGAGTCCTCTTCGTCTTCTTCGCTCCTTCTACCTGCTGTTGTTGCCAAGCCAACAGCCTCCTGAAAAAAAAAAAAAAAAAACACTACAACTCCCACAAGCCCTCTGACAAAGACGTCATCGAGAAACCAGCACGTGCCCGAATATGTAATAAAAGGACAAGCCGCTGGAGGTCTCCCTGCCTTTCTCTATAAGCAAAGTGCCTGGATGTGAGCACAAGATGCAATGGTGCTGGTGTAAATCATGCCCAGGTGCTATGAAACAAGTACAATGAAACTGCTACAACACATCCAAACATTATTATTATTATTATATATTATTATTATTATTATTATATTATATATATTATTTATATATATATATATATATATATATATAGAGAGAGAGAGAGAGAGAGAGAGAGAGAGAGAGAGAGAGAGAGAGAGAGAGAGTGTACAAAACATTAGGAACACCTGTTCTTTCCATGAAATAGACTGACAAGGTGAATCCAGATGAAAGCTATGATCCCTTACTTCAATCAGTGTAGATGAAGGGGACAGGTTAAAGAAGGATTTTAAAGCTTTGATACAATTGAGACATGAATTATGTATGTGTGCCATTCAGAGGGTAAATGGGCAAGACAAAAGATGTAAGTGCCTTTAAACGGGGTATGGTAGTAGGTTTGAGTCTGTCAGGAACTGCAACGCTGCTGGGTTTTTCATGCTCAACAGCTTCCCGTGTGTATCAAGGGTGGTCCACCACCCAAAGGACATCCAGCCAAAGGCAGGCCAGTGATTGAAAATGGCTCATTGATGAAAGAGGCCAAAGGAGGCTGACACGAACTGTGTAGCGCAACAGACGGGCTACAGTTAGTCAACTGACAGTCCAGTACAACATTGGTGCCGAAAGACCCATAAAAGAATGCACAACTCGTCGTACCTTCACATGAATGGGGTGTGGCAGCCGACGACCAAACAGAGTTCCACTTCTTTCAGCAAAACACATGAAACTACGGTTGCAGTGGACTAAGGAACAAAAACACTGGACACTGGAGGATTGGAAAAACATTACCTGGTCTGATGAATCCCGGTTCCTGCTGTTCATCATGCTGCGTGTCAACATTGCAGGCTGCTGGTGGTGGTGTGATGGTGTGGGGTGTGTCTTCATGGCACACATTGGGCCCCTTGATAAAAGTGGAGCAATGTTTGAATGCCACAGGATATCTGAACATCATTGCCAATCAGGTGCATCCCTTCATGGCAGCAGTGTATCCATCTGCTAATGGATTTTTTCAGCAGGATAATGCCCCATGCCACAAGGCTAGAATTGTCCAGGAATGGTTCCACGGACGTTATAGTGAATTCAGCTTACTGCAGTGGCCTGCCCATTCACCAGATCTCAATCCAATTGAGCATCTGTGGGATGAGATGGAACAAGCTATTTGGAGTAGAGATCCACTACCAGCCAACTTGACACAACTGTGGGAAGCACTGGAGTCAACATGGGCCAGCATCCCTTGGAAACGCTTTCGACACCTTGTAGAGTCCATGCCCTGACGAATTGAGGCTGTTCTGAGGGCAAAAAGGGGTGCAACTCAATATTAGGAAGGTGTTTCTAATGTTTTGTACACTGACTGTTTTTTTTTTTTTTTTAATAGTTGTTACAAATGAAAGAATTCCGTTATAGATGATATGCTTTGTACAGTATACTGCAGTATACTAAACTCTGTGTAACGCAATGTGCACAATGTAATATAATTAATTAAATAAAATCACCACAAACTATTATAAAAAACACAGTAACCAACAACAAAACTGAACACTGTACTGGTCCTGTAGGTGTAAAAAAAAATAAATAAACAACATCTCCCAGGAGGCTCTGCGTCACAGAGCGGTGTTGATGGGGCTTTGTGACCTCAGCGTCACCATGGAAGCGGTCCGTTTGTTCACGTGACGTGTGTAGCGACGTCGCCACGGCCATTTCGGAGTGCGCTTTATTCCTTAGTGATGTGAGGTAGCAACCGAGACACCAGCGCATTCGCTTCAGCGGGCAAGTGGAGGGAGGGTGTGTGTTGGGAATACAAAATAAAAAATAACATAGTGAATTGCTTTTGAAGTTGGAGACGAGTCGAGAGGGAGACTTTTTGGGGATTTTAAAAGGGGAGGGGGTGAAATGTTTTAGGAGTGACGTCAGAGAAGAAAGTATGCACCCCTGGAGACGGCTGTGTTCCTCACCGCTGCTCAAGCCCCATTCATGGCAGCAGCGGGGGGGCCACTAGTTGCAGTAAAGTCTGTCCCGGTGGCTTTCCAGGGCAAGCCCCGGAAAAGCACCGATCTCAAGTGCACGGAGAATGCTGAAAAGCAGCGGGGCAGCCCAAGAAAAAGGGACTGCGGCTGCGATATCTTGTTGGGAGCGTGCAGGGCAAGGAGCGTAAGCCCAGCTGCAGTACCACCAACTCCGCCCGCGCCTGCCAGCTTGCCCCCGTCTTCTCCGCAAGAGCGACACGGGCTCCACAGCAACCGCCCCCCCAGGCTAACTAGCATGGAAGAGGATGTGATACTTCAGCAACTTTCTTCAGGTACGCAGACTGCGGGCAGACGGGTAGAAGCCATCAAGGCAACCCGTGGTCACATCCACTCTAACCCCGGGAAGCTTCTGTTTAAAAAGAGAAAGGAATTGCTGACTGCGGTGGTAGAGGTGCTGGAAAAAGATGCCAGACGAGACGTCAAAGCCGAATGTGTGCAGCTGGTCTGTGACATAGTCCAGATACCGGACCCGGAGCTGGACCGCTTCAGGCAGGCAGTGCTGCCTGGGCTGCTGAGCGATCTGAAAGACGAGAGCCCGGCAGTGCGCAAGGAGCTGGTTCAAACTTTGCACAAGTGTCTGAAGTACAGCCACAGCCCGGAAAAGATGTTATCAACGCTGGTCGAGCACGGCTTGGAAAGCCCAGAGGCCAGTGTCAGGACCGCCACAACCGTGATTTTACCCATTCTGCTTAACAAAGACTTTCACCGTGTCGACTTGTACGACATAATAGAGGCTTTAACCAAGAAATTTACCAATGTCAGTCGCAGCAGCGGCCCTAACGACCCTGTGGTGGCGTTCTCCACTTTGGATTACATACGGCAACACGTTGTTGTCGGGCAAGAGGAATTTAATGCTTACCTGAAACGCCTGCCCCCCGGCATGAGGCGAGATTATAACCGTTTTATAGATGATAACTTTGAGCAGTTTTCCCTTGACCCAGAGTCTAATAATAATAATAACCCGAGATCGGCAAAAAAGAGAGGCAGGCGGCCCAGCCCAAGACCCACAGCGGCAGGCTCCAGAGGCAGCCCCTCTCTAAATGATGCCCCTTTGATTTTGTCACCTTTGAAGGAGCACAGCGGCATGAAGTATGGCATTGTACCCCTGGACCTGCACAGCCGGCTGCTGGACCTCAAGGACTACAAGGCCAGGACCCACGCCGTGGAAGAGCTGAAGAGCGTCGTCTCCCACACCGATTTGTCTTCTGTGCCTTCTGCCAATGTGCTCGGGCTGATCGGGTTCCTGTGCAGCCTGCTCGATGACAGCAACTTCAAAGTCACGCACAGCACTTTGGAGATCCTCAACTTGCTGGTGGTCAAGCTGGGGCGCCACGTGGAGCGCTTCCTCCGGGCGATGGTGACCACCGCGGTCAAGGTCCTGGGAGACAACAAGGCAGTCACCAAGCAGGAGTACATGAAGGTCTACATGGGGCTGATGAAGAACGCCGGCCCCCAAAAGCTGCTGGACCTGCTGCTGGAGAACGTCAAGCACAGGAACTCCAAAGTCCGAGAGGAGGTCATCAATATCATCATTGCCTCCCTCCTGACCCACCCCAGCGAGGACTTTGACCTGCCGAAACTCTGCTTCGCCGTGGCTCCAGCCCTGGCTGACGGCAAGAGAAAGGTCCGGCATGCCGCGCTGGAAGTCTTCGCAGTTTTGGCTTCTTCCATGGGATCCGGCAAAATGCAACCCCTGGTCAAGGCCGTTGACCAGGTCGAGCTGCACGAAGACGTGGATGGCCTGATGGCTGCAGTTCAAGCCCGTCTGGCTAGACGGACTCTCCCGAAGCTGACCGCACACGGCTTGGTGGAGTATGCTGTCCCCATCGCATCCTCCGCTCATGGTAGAGCTCCTCAGCCGGTGCCTCAGGGAGCCGATACGGAGTGGCTGCTTGGGGGCGGAAGGACCTCCAGCGCGACCAGCAACCGGGGGGACACAGAGAGGGAGCCCCACCAGGGCCACAGGTCTACCAGCCCACAGGGCGAGGAGACCACGATGCACAGAAGGGTGCTGAGCGCCAGCAAAGGGAAGAATAAACTGCCTTGGGAAAACACCAACACCCCAGCCAAGACACCCTTCCAGCCAGCCAAAGCACCCAACGATACTGATACTATTACAAAGGAACAGGTGTGTTTTATTTAACTTTGTTTTAGTGTTCTGCATATTCCTGTATTAAACTGAATTTCCCAGGTGTTTTATACTAAATGACTAAAGGACTGTGCATGCTGACAGCCAAAGCATGTGCTGGAATATAGAGCACCTATGGGGGATGTAAAGTCAGTGATGTTCTGTAATATTAAATAATTTAAAATGAATACTATAACCTAACAGCTATTATACTGTTAGCCTAACAGCTCAACCAATCAGGTGTTCGTGTTGTCACAAACCTGTCACACTGAGCAGTGATGTCACTGCATTGTGATGATCCAGTTTCATTCCACTCCTGCAACATGGTGCAGTGACTTCACTTTCTTGTTTGTGTAAACGGAAGTTGTATTCAGTTATTTAGCTTTTTCTTAGTGGAATTAAGCATTGTTCTCTGCTTCAGCTCTGATTTTTGTAGTAACAGATAAAAAAAAAGATTTTGCACATTATAACACAACAGCAATAAGGATGTCTAACAGGCACAGCCTGTGTAATAGGCTGGCTATTGTAGCTGCCGTTCTGTCTTCAAAAGCCCAGTTGCCTGTTGCAACTGTGTGCTTTCTATCTCTTCAGGTTGAAGACCATTATTTGACAGGATTTAATCTCTAATGCCCGTTTCAGCCATGGGAGCTATGCTTCTGAAAAGACTCCTAAACGCTGAATTCCTGGAGTGAGGTCGTTTCAGAAGTGACCGCTAGAAATGTGCAACTGTCCCTGTTTAGTAAACTGGGATTTTCAAAAAATCAGTTTCAGAACAGGACAGAAATTGCAAACGCACTCATTCCCCGCGTCTTTTCAGGCTCGATAATCATACTGAGTTTCAAAATGCAAAAAGTACAGAAGCTTTCTCACCCCTCACCCCTCCTCCCGTCACACCCCCTCACAGCTAGCTGTTTGATATTTCTGCTGTTTCAAGTGGTTTTTTAAAAGGGCAGTTTTCTAAATACTCCCCCCCCCACCCAGCTCTGAGGACAGCTACATGGGTGCCGTTCAGACCTGGGGCAGTTACAGTCGTAATTGTGCAAATCCTAATTACCGATAATTGCAAGTACAGTGTCATTGTTATTGTAGTTGAACCATATCATTGATTACAGTTCAATGACACGTTTATTTGCCATTCCATCATTATTCTTGTATTTTCAACCACTTTCGGTGCCCCCATTTCTACCTGTGATTGGTGCTTGATTATTTAAACAAGTGGAGTAAGCATGTTAATGTGGGTAGTTGTTTATTACTGTTTTATTGCAATTATAATTGTAATTACTGCAGTGTAATTGTAGCTGGAATTGTAATTGAGTAAAATAGCACTGGAATTGGAATTGCAATTTCAGCAAACTGTTGTGCTGTAATTGTCCCTGTAATTGAACCCAGGTCTGGTGCCCTTGTAAGTGTCCCTGTGCCCCCAGCCCTTCACAGAGCTAGGGAAGCTGTCATGGTGTGTCGAGTGCTGTAAGGCACATCACACGAGCACAAGAGACACATTTCACATGCTACTGGAGACCGCAAGAGTACAACAAATCATTGAAATCAGGATAAAAAAAAAATAACAATACATTTATTTATTTATTTATTTATAGGGGTTACAGTTTTGTTAAATGGCTTTCAGCACCCCCACTTTAAAAACTGCTCCAGTGCCAGTGATTGTGGATGAATATAATTGCAGCCTATCAAGCTGTTCCTGTAGATTGTTTGCAGCAGCGCTAACACTTGTTTCCAAGCAACAGGACGAGAAAATAGTCCTTTTAAGCACCACTTGGCAATCTTCAGATCTTCATTAAAAAAGCCTTGTGTGTGATTGAATGAAAATAAGAAAATTTAACAAAAGTATTTACTCAGAACTGTTGAATATATATTTCCACTGCGTTTCTTATTGCTAAGTTCATTCTCGTCCTTTTCTGAGATCGGGCTGGTGTTCAGGAATTTACTCCCACGGACCAATTAGAATCATGACAACAGTTCTTCCAAGACAAATTTAACAAGCGCCTTTTATATTAAAAGTAACATCGTTTGTTTCGGGGGGATGTGGGGGTCCTTTTCTCACCAGACCTTCCCAAGGAGGTTGGTGGGGCACTGTAGGTTCAGTGGCAATGTCAGTTTACTTGCAGTACCTGCAGTATTTAGTAATCTTTTTTTTTTTATTATTGTCCTTGGACAGGTTTCACAATCTCCTAAACTGAGGCGTTCACCAACACCGCCAGCAAACGATGAGCTGTTCATCACCAGAAAGTCAGCCGTGAAACCTGCCAAGCAGGGCAACGTGCAGGCCGTGAATTTGGAGAATTCAAGCACTTTGACAAGCGCTGGTAAGACCTTCTCTGATTCTTACTGCACACCACACTCGGTTCATCAGATGCCTTTCATTTGCCCCCATTTTCCGGTGTGGTTTGTTGTCTGCTTTCTTAATCTGAACAGCATCTTAAGTAAAGGGAGCAACTAAATAGCTCTAAAGCTGAGGGAACACAAAGCCACTTTTTCAGGAACAGTGGCTTGAAACCTGGTTCCAGGAGACCTAGTTTGGGCTGTATCAAACCTCGTCTCCTCTGGTGTGCCATGCAGTGGTCTGAAACCTAGTCTCCTGAAACCAAGTTCCAAGCCACAAAGTGGCTTTGTGTTCCCTCATCTTAGTGTCCCATAAATGATTCACTGCCACCGGTCTCCTGCTCAGAGCTAATTCTGCTGGCCCTTACGCGGCATTGCAAAGCAGTCCAGTGGGAGGAGGTCTGCGGGTGGTGTCACGAGATGCCCTGATGCATTTCGTAGCTTTCATGGCTGAATAGACACAAATGCACCTGACACTCGCCGAGGCCGGATCCCTTACAAAAGAAGTGCTTGGAGACCGATGCAGAGCACGTGTTGTGTTTCCGGTGAATGAGGGATAGCAATAGTTATGATACAGCCCGCGAACAGAGCCAGTGACTGACCGACCGACCGACCATTGCCTCACAGTGAGGAAAACAAATAGCCTCCTATCCATGTCGGGCATTAATAATTTACAAACTGTAATCACAGTTCAGTGGGTGTGTTGGGCTCTGTTCTCAGGACAGTGTGAGGTCATTGCTGAGTGTTGCCTGGAGACACACTCTTTGACAGGTCCCTGGCACGTTTAGCTGCTTCCGTGCTAGATGGAGTCAGCTAATGTTAGTAACGCTGAGAAGAGATTAGGGTCAATTCATATGAGGGTGCAATTAGCAAGCTTTGATTGGATTAACCTGCTTGATCAAAATAACCAGGTATTAATGATGCACTGACGTTTATTTACTTTTTACTGAACCTGGAGGAAGTGGCACATTATTAAAGAGAACAAAGGAAAGGACAGCAGTGCTCATCCGGTAGCGCTCGGCTGTCCCAGGATCCCCATGACCCTGCAGCAGCAGTGTGGCTTGGTTGTTTAAACCATGTGTTTTGGTTCCAGATCCGTATTATATCATGCTATTCGGATCCCGTTTCACTTCAAGCCTGAAATCTGTTTACACCAGCCATTAGAACCAGCTGAGTCTTTGATGTAGAAACCTGTCCGCTAATAGGAACTGGACTTGGGGTTGATTTGATTAACCTGTACCCTGCCAGGCTGAACCACAGCTCGTTACTGTTAGAGCATTTTACAGCACCAGGTAGTCCGCCTGGATTCCATCCACCGCATGTTATTACTGATAATCCCAGGATAACCGCGGACAGGCGGTTGATAGGATCCAAGGTGATTTCTCATTGCTGTAAAATGCTTTAAAGAACCCGGCTGTGGTTTATCCTGGTGGGCAGAGGCTGATCAAACTGAATCCATAGCCATCCCAAACTCTTATGTCACCAGAACTTGTGGGTTGCTGGGTTTGTCACTGGCTTCATATCCTTGATGCTTTTTCTTCTTGATCCCCCCCTCCCCCGCTTAGCCTTCAATATTTCAACAGAACAGAAATAGAAAAGCAATCAAAATGAAATGCGTTTCTATGGAAACAGGCTTCGCTGTTTAGCGTGTCAAGACGGAGTATTATCAGCTTGAAATGAAGTCTGATGCCCAGTGTTGAGGAGGGTCCTCGGGCCAAGAGTGTGACACACTCTTATTTCTCGTAAGCGGGAGTATAGCAGCTTGTTGTTTTTGTAGCTCTGTCCTGCACAAGCAACACATTAGAACCGGGGTCATGAGGCTACATTTGTAGCTCTGGTAGAGTGCTGAAGTCCTCTGGGCTGCGAGTCGAGGTATCCCCACGCTGCCAATTACTGTACCGCAAGCAGCATATCCATTCACACGCAAGTGTTTAGAGCTCTGCTATTGTATGTATTTATTTTTGTAATTTTTTTTTATCGTTGTCTCACCTTTTGAAGGTTGCAGTCGATCTAAGTAGGTCTCCTGCCGTTTCTCAAACTAGTTTGATCAGTGTAAGCAATGTAAGTGCATGGTGCTTGTTTAGCAGTAGCTAGAGCAAACAAATAGCGCATAATTTAATCTACAGTACAGTAGGGCTACTGTACCATATTTGACACTGTCTCCTTGCAGTCTGCACTCAGAACAGTAGAGCTGTACACACACACACACACACACACACACACACATTGTATGTTTATTTTTAGCGTTGCACACACCTGCCCAGGCACTATTTCGTTATTGCTGTCTTGAAGTTGTAGATTTTTCCCAAGAATTACACATTTTAGTTTAATTCTTCAGCAGAGTGCCCCCACGTTGCAGTTTCTTCTAGGGAGTCACTACCTTTGCAGAGACGTGTTAATGAGCTTTCACAGGCAAGCAAGAGGGGCAGGCAGAAATACAGACAAGGAAGGCTAACGAATATAGAGGGGCAGGCAGGAATACAGACAGACAAGGCTAACGGATATAGAGGGACAGCAGGAATACAGACAGACAAGGCTAACGGATATAGAGGGACAGCAGGAATACAGACAGACAAGGCTAACGGATATAGAGGGACAGCAGGAATACAGACAGACAAGGCTAATGGATATAGAGGGACAGCAGGAATACAGACAGACAAGGCTAATGGATATAGAGGGACAGCAGGAATACAGACAGACAAGGCTAATGGATATAGAGGGACAGGCAGGAATACAGACAGACAAGGCTAACGGATATAGAGGGACAGGCAGGAATACAGACAAGCAAGGCTAACGGATATAGAGGGACAGCAGAAATACAGGCAGACAAGGCTAATGGATATAGAGGGACAGGCAGGAATACAGACAGACAAGGCTAATGGATATAGAGGGACAGGCAGGAATACAGACAGACAAGGCTAATGGATATAGAGGGACAGGCAGGAATACAGACAGACAAGGCTAATGGATATAGAGGGGCAGGCAGGAATACAGACAGACAGGGCTAACGGATATAGAGGGACAGGCAGGAATACAGACAAGCAAGGCTAACGGATATAGAGGGACAGCAGGAATACAGACAGACAAGGCTAACGGATATAGAGGGACAGCAGGAATACAGACAGACAAGGCTAACGGATATAGAGGGACAGCAGGAATACAGACAGACAAGGCTAACGGATATAGAGGGGCAGGCAGGAATACAGACAAGCAAGGCTAACGGATATAGAGGGACAGCAGGAATACAGACAGACAAGGCTAATGGATATAGAGGGACAGGCAGGAATACAGACAGACAAGGCTAATGGATATAGAGGGACAGGCAGGAATACAGACAGACAAGGCTAACGGATATAGAGGGACAGGCAGGAATACAGACAGACAAGGCTAACGGGTATAGAGGGACAGGCAGGAATACAGTCAGACAAGGCTAACGGATATATAGGGACAGCAGGAATACAGACAAGCATGGTCACATAATTACAAATTGACTTTGAAGCACTGCTTCACCCACCAGGGGCCGCTTACAATGTCGTGGGTAAGAGTTCTGCAAAACACAGATACTCATCTTGAAGGGCTGCCCTGCAGAGGATTGATTTGGGACAGAGCTGAGCTGAGCAGCTGTCAAACGCAATGCACCCCCCCAACCCAGAAAAACATCAAAGTGATAACTCGCTTTCTGATGAGAGTTGGGAGGGAAATGCAGGTTTGATCGCAGAGACATTCCAATAAGTTATTATAGTTTGTGTGTGTGTGTGTGTGTAACCTGACTGCATGAGCATAATTGGTTCTTTTCAAAGCACCTTCTAGAAGAAGGTCTGCGAGTCTGTTCAGCGCTGACTCTGGCTCACGGTGGCGTTTGTAATTTCTTGTGGCAGTAATGTGACGGGCTCATGATCATGCCCCGCTGGTTCTTACAGCAGGTGCATAATGTACTGACAGCAGAGTCAGCTGGGCTTTGAGTTAAAGCTGCAGTGTCTTAAACCCTCATGTGTGTTTTTTTCCCTTTATTGTATGAACTTTTATAGGTGCTGTGGACGTTTTTATCAGACAATGTGCAAATAAATGTTCTACCCTATATGCTGTATTTACTCTTAAATCATAACTCGTAACCTTGCTGTTATACATGTGTGTGGCCTGCAGTGCGGGGGGGGGGGGGGGGGGGGGGATTTGAAGACGGTTCTCAACTTGTCCTGTTCTAACAGAACGTGAGCTTAATCTTCATACAGTGGTTTTAACAAAGTCAGTCCTTTGCATTAAAGCTCATGAAAAGCTGTTTAAGTGTTTTGGTTGGTTTTCACTTTGTGGTAAAAACTGCAAATGTGTCCAAAAATAAGCACTTTGAAAACAGTGTAAAATGTAATTCTGAAAGTCATAAATGTATGTTTATAGTGCATTACCATAAAAGCAAGGTGAAGCTTAGCATGAAGCCTTCACAGTCAACCCTGGCAGTACGGACGGTGACCTTTGTGAAGCAAAGCTGACGACTGCTTTTTCAAAACTCCGGTCAAGACCAGGCTTGATGTTCTCTTTTGAACTGAGCTGCATTGTTTGCTTGTGGCTTTTTAAGAGAATTCCAGCACGGTTAATCAGCCCTTCAAAAATTGTTTACATAAATTGTAAAGGCGGAATGTTGGTTTGCTGTTTCCATACCTAATGTTCATGATTCTGATCTAGAAGTTTATTCTACTGATTTAGACCAACGCCAGTGTGTTTGTGGCTTTGTTGTGTTAGGGGGGTCCTGTCATGCAAAGACTACAGGAGAAAGTACCATGTGCTCATAGTCTCTATTTTTGTGCCATGTGACAAATACGTATTGTAATTCTCTCAGGCCACAGCAGTCACAGTGAAAATGAAGACTGGGGTGGGGGTGGGAGTTCCTTTGTTTTGTGACCAGGAAACTTGAGGGTTTACACAAAAGGCTGAAATGTTGACTGTGTTCTATGTAGCTTTACAGGCTGCTGTTACATGTGTTGTTCTAGGTGCAGCAGAGTGGCACCAGCCCCGCATCTCAGGAAAGCAGGGGCTCCTCGGGTACTCCAGGAGCAGCGGCAGTGTGGATTCAGATCTGCAGTTTTTGGGGACCAGCAGCCAGTTGGAGAAAGGTGAAGTGTTGAACTGCTCTGAGCGAAGCGTGCAGTGAGCCTGAGGGAGGCATTGTTACAGCTCCTCTCGGAGGGTCTGCATTGATTTCTACAAAGTGTCATTTCTCATAGTTTGACTGTTCTTTCTTTCAAACTGTGCAATATTTGCTAGTGCATTGGATTGCCCTTTTGACGTGCAAACTTGATTTATTAATCTGCACTGGACCCTGCATAAATCTGAATGGTTGTGGAGACAAACTGTGACTGTGGTTTAATAATGAAAATCTTTCATTAAGAAAGATTTGAGATTGAGGTGGCTATCAATCTCAAATCTTTCTTAATGCAGGTGTTTCAATTCTGCCTTAGTGACAGGGTCACATTGTAAAGGGGGAGCACAGTCTACTAGACAATAAACCCTGCCATATAACAGGGATGGAAATAAGACTCCCATTCCATAGCAGTTTGATCCATTCCTGGTTTTACTAGTTTAATAAGGCACACACGTGCTTGTTACCTGTACACTGTGGCTATCCAAGCTTGTAGTAACACCTGCAGTGGGTGAAACTTCTGCAATTATTCCCATCTCTGATATAGGGAGGAACTAAATGAAGATCCTGGATCAGCCCAGGATCAGAATCGGGATGACTTTTTAACAATAGCTCTTTCATTCATTAGATTTCATTTGAAATTATATCAATAAAAACTGGTCAAGTCTAGTTTTAAACCAAAGGATTCCTGTTTCACAGCACCCCTCCACGCCAGTCTGAACCTCTCCACCAAGCCCCAGAGGGGCCTCTACAGCCACCCCAGCATTGAGCGCACCCTGTCCGGCCCCAACAGTGCTGGCGGTGGCAGCAGCAGCAGCATCGCCTCACAGGGTGCCTTCATCCTGCCATCGTACCCACTGTCCTCCCCCGGGAGCGGGCAGCTCCACACCACCCCTCCCAGGAAGGGCACGGAGGACAGCGTAGGATTCTCCAACACCTGGCCCAGCAAGCCACTCGATGGCACCTCCAACTCCAGCCCTTGCAAGAGGCTGCCCAGCTCCAGGACTGACGACACTCAAGGCAAGTGTCTTTCTAGCTTCTGTTTTTCATTATTTATTTTTTTTGTCCACTAAGAAAGAAGAAAAAAAGGGGACCTTTCTGTGCAGATCGCGTCCACCTGTCTGTCTGCCGCACTCTAAACATAACAACTGTCTTGATTTTGCACCAGTCTTGACCAGTCTTTTATCATATACTCCTAGACTACGATAGACGTATTGCATTTGGATAAAATGTTCCATTGTTTTGCATTTGCCCTCTGAATGTGCAAGCAGGTTTTATTATAAACTCGCTGACTTGGCAACGGCACAACAGACCAGTCGGCATTGGTGTGTGAGAAATTGCGCGCTGCTAGGTGCGTTGGTAGATGCATGTGATTTTAGATGCATTTGATTTAGGTGCATGTGATTTGCAATTTCCATTCCACCCAATTTAATTTTGTAATGCTAAGCGGCACTCCCTTCAGTCTCCATTCAAAATGCATTTCCATCCAGACCATTAAATGTTTCCTTCGTTAACAGAAAGGTCATTCACAGTGATGCATTCAAAGCCTGGCGAGCGTGCTGCTGCATGTAATGTCTGAGTATCAGGAAGCATAATAATAAGGCAAGAACACCCTCGGTCACGGATAATACAATCGGTCTTGACTATATGAGGCCGTCAAGTGCAAACATCTAAAGCTGTGAGTGCTTAACAAGCCCCATAAGATCCTTTTCATTTTGGAAAGGCTTAGTAGGAAAAACAAAACATTCTACTAGTCTTTTTGTTCATTCTTTTGTTCTGTCTGTCTTTCTTAGACATAAGATATATAATTTTAGTGAGGCTCCTGGTTATTCGCGTCCCCTAGCTCTTTTGTAATGACGTGACCCTTAACCGTTTAGAGTTAATTATGTCCTGGGGATATTGGTTAGTTGTGGCAGTTTGTTTTGCAGAGTATAAATGGGTGGTAGTGCTTTGCAGTTCAGGACAGCAGCTTGTGGTAGCCATCAAAAGGGCAAGGATACTTGGTTGCTGTTGTTGTTGTTTGTTATCTGCTCAATTAAAATCATTGTAAGCAAACAAAGCATGATGCCTAAACATGTGTCTTCACGGGATCTGCTCATCTCAAGAAGAAACAGGCACTCTCAATGCCTTTGCAGTGAAGCCACAGCGTTACTCCAGCGGGCCTGTGGAGTAATAAATAGGAACGTACTGATGAAGACGCTAGCCAAAGCGATTTTCTTTTTAAATATTTTTTTACTTTGAGACTACGCTCAAGTGATTTCTGAAGTTACAGAGTTACAGGTTTTGTTAGATTATTTAAGTTAGGTTATTTAATTATCATTCCTGTCCTATCAAAATGCATTGTGCTGTACCCCCACAGTAGAAGTGTCCCAGAAGAAGAACTCTCAGGTCTCCGCCCCAACTATAGTTAGACCCCCTGCCTACCGTTGTGGCTTCAGTAAGAGCAAGCCGGTGCCTCCCATTCCACGGGGGCCCCGGCCGTGTAGCCACTCTGACGCAGCAGCCAGGGATCACAAGCAGCAGTCTGGAGGTGCGTTGTGTTTGTTTGTTTATAGAAATATAGTTTCAGCGAGGGTCCTGCTTCAAGTTCTCATCTGAGTGGCACAGGCATAGGAAGTGACTTGCCCCCTAAGTGGAAAAGCTGTGTTATACATAGAGATGAAGTCCTGGTTATGTCAGTTTAGTATGGGCAGTGTCAATGAGTAGTGCTGTACAGGGCAGTGTCAATAGGGCAGTGTCAATGGGTAGTGCTGTACAGGGCAGTGTCAATGGGCAGTGCTGTACAGGGCAGTGTCAATGGGTAGTGCTGTACAGGGCAGTGTCAATGGGTAGTGCTGTACAGGGCAGTGTCAATGGGTAGTGCTGTACAGGGCAGTGTCAATGGGCAGTGCTGTACAGGGCAGTGTCAATGGGTAGTGCTGTACAGGGCAGTGTCAATGGGCAGTGCTGTACAGGGCAGTGTCAATGGGTAGTGCTGTACAGGGCAGTGTCAATGGGCAGTGCTGTACAGGGCAGTGTCAATGGGCAGTGCTGTACAGGGCAGTGTCAATGGGTAGTGCTGTACAGGGCAGTGTCAATGGGCAGTGCTGTACAGGGCAGTGTCAATGGGTAGTGCTGTACAGGGCAGTGTCAATGGGTAGTGCTGTACAGGGCAGTGTCAATGGGCAGTGCTGTACAGGGCAGTGTCAATGGGCAGTGCTGTACAGGGCAGTGTCAATGGGCAGTGCTGTACAGGGCAGTGTCAATGGGCAGTGCTGTACAGGGCAGTGTCAATGGGCAGTGCTGTACAGGGCAGTGTCAATGGGCAGTGCTGTACAGGGCAGTGTCAATGGGCAGTGCTGTACAGGGCAGTGTCAATGGGCAGTGCTGTACAGGGCAGTGTCAATGGGCAGTGCTGTACAGGGCAGTGTCAATGGGTAGTGCTGTACAGGGCAGTGTCAATGGGTAGTGCTGTACAGGGCAGTGTCAATGGGTAGTGCTGTACAGGGCAGTGTCAATGGGTAGTGCTGTACAGGGCAGTGTCAATGGGTAGTGCTGTACAGGGCAGTGTCAATGGGTAGTGCTGTACAGGGCAGTGTGTACAGGGCAGTGTCAATAGGGCAGTGTCAATGGGTAGTGCTGTACAGGGCAGTGTCAATGGGTAGTGCTGTACAGGGCAGTGTCAATGGGTAGTGCTGTACAGGGCAGTGTCAATGGGTAGTGCTGTACAGGGCAGTGTCAATGGGTAGTGCTGTACAGGGCAGTGTCAATGGGCAGTGCTGTACAGGGCAGTGTCAATGGGCAGTGCTGTACAGGGCAGTGTCAATGGGTAGTGCTGTACAGGGCAGTGTCAATAGGGCAGTGTCAATGGGTAGTGCTGTACAGGGCAGTGTCAATGGGGAAGTGCTGTATAGGGCAGTGTCAATGGGTAGTGCTGTACAGGGCAGTGTCAATGGGCAGTGCTGTACAGGGCAGTGTCAATGGGCAGTGCTGTACAGGGCAGTGTCAATGGGTAGTGCTGTACAGGGCAGTGTCAATGGGTAGTGCTGTACAGGGCAGTGTCAATGGGTAGTGCTGTACAGGGCAGTGTCAATGGGTAGTGCTGTACAGGGCAGTGTCAATGGGTAGTGCTGTACAGGGCAGTGTCAATGGGTAGTGCTGTACAGGGCAGTGTCAATGGGTAGTGCTGTACAGGGCAGTGTCAATGGGCAGTGCTGTACAGGGCAGTGTCAATAGGGCAGTGTCAATGGGTAGTGCTGTACAGGGCAGTGTCAATGGGTAGTGCTACAGGGCAGTGTCAATGGGCAGTGCTGTACAGGGCAGTGTCAATGGGTAGTGCTGTACAGGGCAGTGTCAATGGGCAGTGCTGTACAGGGCAGTGTCAATAGGGCAGGGTCAGTGCTGTACAGGGCAGTGTCAATGGGCAGTGCTGTACAGGGCAGTGTCAATGGGTAGTGCTGTACAGGGCAGTGTCAATGGGTAGTGCTGTACAGGGCAGTGTCAATGGGTAGTGCTGTACAGGGCAGTGTCAATGGGCAGTGCTGTACAGGGCAGTGTCAATGGGTCAGTGTCAATGGGTAGTGCTGTACAGGGCAGTGTCAATGGGTAGTGCTGTACAGGGCAGTGTCAATGGGTAGTGCTGTACAGGGCAGTGTCAATGGGTAGTGCTGTACAGGGCAGTGTCAATGGGTAGTGCTGTACAGGGCAGTGTCAATGGGTAGTGCTGTACAGGGCAGTGTCAATGGGTAGTGGTATGGGGCAGTGTTACTGGGTAGTGCTGTACAGGGCAGTGTCAATGGGTAGTGCTGTACAGGGCAGTGTCAATGGGTAGTGCTGTACAGGGCAGTGTCAATGGGTAGTGCTGTACAGGGCAGTGTCAATGGGCAGTGTCAGTGCTGTACAGGGCAGTGTCAATGGGTAGTGCTGTACAGGGCAGTGTCAAAGTGCTGTACAGGGCAGTGTCAATGGGTAGTGCTGTACAGGGCAGTGTCAATGGGTAGTGCTGTACAGGGCAGTGTCAATGGGTAGTGCTGTACAGGGCAGTGTCAATGGGCAGTGCTGTACAGGGCAGTGTCAATGGGTAGTGCTGTACAGGGCAGTGTCAATGGGTAGTGCTGTACAGGGCAGTGTCAATGGGTAGTGCTGTACAGGGCAGTGTCAATGGGTAGTGCTGTACAGGGCAGTGTCAATGGGTAGTGTGCAATGGGTAGTGCTGTACAGGGCAGTGTCAATGGGTAGTGCTGTACAGGGCAGTGTCAATGGGTAGTGCTGTACAGGGCAGTGTCAATAGGGTGCTGTACAGTGCAGTCAATGGGTAGTGCTGTACAGGGCAGTGTCAATGGGTAGTGCTGTACAGGGCAGTGTCATGGGTAGTGCTGTACAGGGCAGTGTCAATGGGCAGTGCTGTACAGGGCAGTGTCAATAGGGCAGTGTCAATGAGTAGTGCTGTACAGGGCAGTGTCAATGGGTAGTGCTGTACAGGGCAGTGTCAATGGGTAGTGCTGTACAGGGCAGTGTCAATGGGTAGTGCTGCATGGGTAGTGCTGTACAGGGCAGTGTCAATGGGTAGTGCTGTACAGGGCAGTGTCAATAGGGTACAGTGCTGTACAGGGCAGTGCTCAATGGGCAGTGTCAATGGGCAGTGCTGTACAGGGCAGTGTCAATGGGCAGTGCTCAATGGGTAGTGCTGTACAGGGCAGTGTCAATGGGTAGTGCTGTACAGGGCAGTGTCAATGGGTAGTGCTGTACAGGGCAGTGTCAATGGGTAGTGCTGTACAGGGCAGTGTCAAAGTGCTGTACAGGGCAGTGCAGTGTGTACAGGGCAGTGGGGCAGTGTCAATGGGTAGTGCTGTACAGGGCAGTGTCAATGGGTAGTGCTGGGGCAGTGTCAATGGTAGTATGGGCACAGTTGCTCAATATCCGCGACAGTGGTCCACGGCAAGTCATGCTGTACAGGGCAGTTCAATTAGTGCTGTACAGGGCAGTGTCAATGGGCAGTGCTGTACAGGGCAGTGTCAATGGGCAGTGCTGTACAGGGCAGTGTCAATAGGGCAGTGTCAATGGGTAGTGCTGTACAGGGCAGTGTCAATGGGTAGTGCTGTACAGGACAGTGTCAATAGGGGAGTGTCAGTGGGTAGTGCTGTACAGTTCAGAGTACAGACTCAGGGCAAGGATGCTTTTGTCATTGTTGTTTTGTGTGCTGTTGTTCTATTAAAAACCTAACAGAGACTTCTGAAGTTAGTGGTGTGCGTTCAGTAACTGGGAGGGCTCGGTGAGAGAATTTTTCCACTCTGTCAAATCACAGGTGAAATCTGCTTCAGTGGGTTCTTTCACTTAGCTGCTCATAGAGAGACTTTGTTTCTTAACTCACCCACAGATTATCTATCAAAGTTAGACTGTTCATCCCTCACCAATCGATGCATTGTGCTGTGCCCCACAGTAGAAATGGCCCAGAAGACGCATTCTCAAGTCTCCCTGATTCCCACTCTAGTTAGAACCCAAGCCTCCCGTCGCGGCTTCAGTAAGCGCAAGACAGTGCCCCCCATTCCACGGGGGCCCAGCCTGTCTGGCCTCGCTGACGGAGGAGCCCGGGACCACAAGGAGTCACAAGGTGTGTGGGAGAGAACTTTTTCTTTTTTTCTTTTTTTGTAGAAGTATAACTTTAGCAAGGATCTTCCTCCTTCAGGTTCACAGCTGGGTGGCACAGGGATATGAAATGACTTTGTGGATCGCTGGGATATTTACCTGGAGGTCTCCAAGCTCTTGTTTAATGATTTAACCACTAAACCCAACTTTCCTTGAGTTACAGGTAGAGATTGTGTCCTGGGGCTTTTGGTTGGTTGTGCCAGTTATGGGTAGTGTAGGTGGGTAGTGCTCTTCAGTTCAGAGTGGCAGCCAGTGGTGGCCAGGGTCTTTCATCAAAGGACGAGGATGCTTTGTTGTCATTGAAGTTGTCGTCATCATCGTTGTTGTTGTCTTTGTTTTGTGTGCTATTACTCTATTAAAGTGCTAAGGCAAAACTTATAAGAAACTTAAGTAAGTCTAAGCGTTTGGCTGCTTGACATGGTCCAGTCGATGCATTGTGCTGTGCCCCACAGTAGAAATGGCCCAGAAGACGCATTCTCAAGTCTCCCTGATTCCCACTCTAGTTAGAACCCAAGCCTCCCGTCGCGGCTTCAGTAAGCACAAGTCAGTGCCCCCCATTCCACGGGGGCCCAGCCTGTCTGGCCTCGCTGACGGAGGAGCCCGGGATCACAAGGAGTCACAAGGTGTGTGGAGTTAGGGTTAGAGCTTTTAACTGTTTATTTTTCTCTTTAAGCCAAGTTACGTACAAAACATTAGCAATGCCTTCAGCTTTGGCCAGCTGAATCTTACAAGGTGATAACGGCTTCACCAACAATACACTCACCACAGAGCTCCCCAATTTAATCATCAAACACTGTCAGCATCCTGTCGTTTATTACCCCCATTACAAAACTCGCAGTATCTTTACATACAGTGCTACTCCTACAGACTTGCAGAGTGAAAAGGAACTTGCCGATGGAGGCGCTGTCTGAAGTGTTTGTATACTGTACTACTGTAGACTCATCATTATTTATCATCCTTGTCCAACCAACACCTTGTTCTGTATCCCACAGTAGACCTGACCCAGGAGAAGCACTCTCCAGTCCCCCTGAAACCTGCTCTGATTCGAACACCTTCCTCCCGTCGCGGCATTAATGGGACCAAGCCGGTGCCCCCCATCCCAAGGGGGCCCTGCTTACCCAGCCTCGCTGACGGAGGAGGGAGGGATCCCAAGAAGGCAGGGGGGACCGAGGAGTCTGGAGGAGAGACGAGCCTCGCGCTGGACCTGTCCGAGCTGGACGTGAAGGATGATGAACCTGACCACGAAGAGGTCAGTGTGAGTGTGTGCAAGTCTGAGCTGATTTTAGAGGATTGAGGTTTTGTTAGGATGCTTCAGTCATAAATACCAAACTACTGGCAAGCCCTACAAGCTTTTTTGATCTTTTTTGTGTTAGGATAGACCCATAGCCAGAATAATCAAGATTAGGCAGCCTGATTATGAAGAGGTATGTAATGTATCTGTGTGTGTTTGTGTATGTGCGTAACTTGCAAGACACACACTAAAAGAAATAGCTGAAAAGTTGTTTCATGTTTTTGCACTTGGGACATTCCTTTAAATCCTTGGCATAGGTCATTAATATCAGATCAAGTCTTTACTGTATTAGCAAGCAAGTGTGAACAAATAACCCTGCTCACTGTGTGCTGTCCTGCATTTATACAGAGTTTAAAGGGTCTCAGTTTTGAACTTTTAAGTGAGCCTTTTAACAGGTAATGCACACTTGCATGGGCATTAGCTCTCCAGTGTAGTTTCTTATGCTTCAGTAAACAAGCGTGTGTTAGTTTTCCCCTGCTCCCCCTGCTGAGAAAGCACACTTAAGCGAGTGTTTAAAAACTGCGAAGACTTTTACCACTCAACGGAACCCCATTGGTCTCCCCCCCCCCCCCCCCCCCTCCTCCAGATGATGAGCTCCCTCCGCTCCCTGCGGTACAGCGCAGCGAAGAAGCGAGCAAAGCTGAGTGGCAGCCCCCCGGTGGCCGAGAGCCTGGACTCTGCGCTGAAGCTGGAGCTGACCCTGGACTTCTCCTCCCTCGCCTCGTCCACTTTCACCAGCCCCATCAGCGAGAGTGGCGTCTCCAGCCCTCCGGAGCCCCTGAGCTCCCCGCTCGCCCCCACACCCCCCACCAACACCAATACACTGCGGAACCACAGGACCATGTGAGTCATGCCAGCACTATATATGGTCATGTGCACTGATTGACTGTTTGTTGCCTGTGGTTATAACACAGGGTTCTTAAATTTAAGGCTAAATTCAGTTTCTGTTTAAAATGCTTTTAAAAGAGCTGTTCATTCATTTTCCATATGGATTACAAATCCAGGGTGTGTTTTCTATGTCCTCAGTACCTGTATTGACATTTCTTTTCCTGCAGGTCTGAGAGCTTCAATCCATTTGCCACAAGACCACGCCTGGCAGCCACACCAGACATGAAGAGCACTCGCCCTGTGGAGTACAGCCCTGACCAAGGTATCTCTACTGTTTCACAATGCACTCTGACAATTTCACTGTATGTATGTTCACTTGGACCGCCAGCCCCATCTAAATGGGTTCTTGCTATTCCTATTTATCATCCAAACACAATTGGGTTATTTTCCAGGGATCAGCAGTTCCCCTCAATGCAATCCTATTGTTAGTGTTTTAAAGGGCTTCTCGAGCCGCTTGGGGAACCACGTCTTTTAGAGCCAGGGCTTCCACTGTGTGATGCCTCCTCTTAAATGCATGCTTGGTCCCAGTGGCTGTGATGAGCAGAGGCATGTTTTGCAGGAGTGTCCTTCCGCGACAGAGCAACATCGGATGTGAGTGTCGTCGGGCAGAGAATGGGATACACGAATGGAGCTGTGGAGGTTGAGGAGGGGAGGCTGGGAGAACCATCTCTGACCACTGCTAAAATGCACAGAGGCTCAAAGCCCACTAAAGGTGAGTACCGTACAGTGATCTCTGTCCATAAGGACTGATCTACAGTGTTTGGGAGCTTTGAAATTGCCTGTAGGGTTTTCTTTCGTATTGAGTTTTATTGATCAATTTGATTGGTTCTTTATTTTAACACCACAGAACTATACAGAAAGATTGTTTTATACTGTACCAAAACTGTACTATAAAAATGAATATTAAACATGGTTTGACCCGAGAGTGGCTAGCTGGTCAGTTTAGTGTCTCACTTGTAGACCGTGATGGAGATTTGCTGTATTGCAAGACTTCATGGTAGCTTGTCATGGGTTTCGGTCTTGCAGTTCCTGGATGGTTCAGGGTGGACAGGACTGAGTCAGTGTTTTTTGTTACAGGTTCCCCAGCATCCTTGGGGAACACGCAGCAACAAAATAACCACGAAGTGACCTCTACCAGCGGAATGCATGAAGATTCTGTTGTCATTGTTGGCAAAGGTCAGTGTTCCATCTGGGAAAAAAAAAAACGCAAGAACAGCCCTAACATCAGCAATGGGTAATCTTCAGTCTGTTGGGTTGCAGTGATTGGAGTGTTACAGAAAGTTCTGTCTGCTTCTTTCTTTCTATATGTCAGGCGAGGGTGGTCTTGTTCCATTTTCATTTTAAAATCACTAAAACAAACATACAAAAGCAACAGGTATTGGACAGAGAGACCGTAGTTCCACAGACTCTTCTGCTCTCCTTGTTCGATAGGTAACTCATTTCCTCATTGCTTTCACATTGCCTGCATGTTACGTGTGCAGTATATTGTTTTATGGCTTCTTGTGCTGTTGCTGTTTGAACATAGCAAGCCATTACAGGTCCAGTGCTCTCTCCTATTGTTCTGGCTTCAGCCCTTGCGCTGCCTAGCTCCCATGCCTCTCCGTTGCCATGTAAACTACATGTATCAGTAGACAAGGAAGCATGCCGGATGCAGTGAATGCTGTGGCGACGCTCCCGGAAACACACAGAAAACTGGGGATTGGGCTTTCCTAGGGATTGTTTGAGGATTTTCTTATTTTGCTGAAATTAAAACTTTACAGTCTTTTGTAATGTACGTTTCCAAATGATCATACTGGATATATGCAGGAGGTGCAGTGAAGAGGCTTTGTTAAGCGAAGATGAGGTACACAGAGCAGTTTGGTTTTCAATACTTTTGATTTAGCAATACTTTTATTTTGTCGAGCTCTCAAGTGCTGTGGAAGATTAAAAAAAAAGAAACAATATTGATACTTTTAGTTGGACAATACACAAGACCAAAAAGTGAAAGTGTTTAATTTTGAAAAGGAATTAGAACTTGGAACACAGCTGAATAAATACAGTTGTAAAAGCAACAGCAACTTATCTGACCTGCATTCTGACGTGTCTGCTCCTAGGCTTGAATGACTCGTAAGTCCTTCCTTTTGGAAATCTGTTTTAATAGATAGTCTTGGGTGCAGTAGTAGGCAGCTGTCACATTAGTAAGGGCTTGACTGCTTTTAATGATTTTTGTGTGTGTGTGTATTTGGATCTCGGGCTGCCGATCTTCTGAAATGAAATGATTTATTGTAACCAAGGTGTCGCCCCCTTCCTCAGCGGCTGTGACGAGGACAGGTGCTGTAGGGAATTGCAATGTGCTGAACTGGTGAAATGGTCCCCAGTTTCTAGCACATAAAGAGCTGTTCCTCTGCGGTTCATGTATATTTTTTACTCTGTTTTGTTTTAAAGGTGTGTTTGGAAGCCCAACGGCTTCGTTGACCTACAGCCAGGCCATGCTGTGCTCTGCAGAGAACGGGGACAGTGCTGGGAAGCACGGCACAGAGACCCCCCCCGCCGTCTACGGGAAATCTGTCCATCAGAACAGCCACGGCACCTTTGAGAGCAGCGACCAGGCTGAAAGAGAAGTGAGTGCTGCAGAGCACAGCTGAGAGGGAAACGGCGCCATCGCTTTTTATTTTCTTTGCATTTGTTGTTGGCAGCCGGCCATAAAATAAACCTGTAACTTTCAGTTTCTTCCTCTAGAGGCCGGCTGCTTATTGCTGGAGTTGTTTTTGTGTTTTTAACATAGTGATCCGGAGTAGTGATTGTGTAATAATGCCACGCTAGCCATTCCTGATAAATGAGCACAGGATTCACGATTATCACTCGATTGTTTATATGAAGAAGGGATGGCTTTCCTATCCTCTTACTATCCTAGCCTGTTTGGAAAGGACTGTGCACAGTCTCTAGTAAGCATGTTTCATGCTCTGATGGAGTGATGTTCACTTGACTTTCTTTAAAGCTGGAATTTTTTATGTTCTGGGTGAATCTTCTTCTTGGATGTCAAGCATGCCCGGGCTTTGTTTTGGTGCGCAGGTGACAGTGGCCATCTCCAAGTCAGCCCGTGATAAGATGAGATGGAGGAAGAACAGGGTAGAGAGGGAGCAGCTCCTGAGGGAACAGGAGAGGAAGGAGAGACTGGAGGAGAGCCTGAGGGAGCGCCTGAGGGCAATCGACGTCGACAGCAGCCCGGACGGTACACACTGGGGTTTTTTTTGCAAAGGAAATGATGGTGTATTGACATCATTGCACCGCTGGTCATTATAAACAGCTTCCGAGTTGAGCCGTCATTAACCTACAGGTCTGTAGACTCTTGAAACCCACTTTAAACATAAACCTGTCTCCATATACAAAACTAAATTGGTTATAATTTCATAGCATTAGTACCCCCTGCAGTGTTAATTACTAATGCTTAATCATTGTGGTATGTGTGAAAGAGCCCAGAGAATTCCTATATGATGGTAAGCAGAGGGTTAAATGCTTGTCTGTGTTGTTTTTTCCCCACTGCAGATCTGAGTGTGAACGGAGGTGTGCTTCTGAAATCCAAGGCTGAGTCTGTGTCAGCAGAAAGCACCCCCCTCAGCCCCCCTCCCTTGAAATTGGCGCCTAGCTTGAGGAAGGCACGCTCCCCCAGCTCAGGTAGGAACTCTTTATCACTCTACTTCTGAACCAGCGTCACTGAAAAGTGTGCAGGACGGGGGGGGAGGCACAACCTAAACAAATCAGTGGTAATTGAAGAAAGTCTACTATTAGAATAATCTACTATTATTATGTGAGCAATAGCCCTAGCAGCTGCACCATACAGAGATAAGCAGACATAAACAAAGGAGGTAGCTGCTTCCGCATCCAGCGCTCAAAGAATATCACAGACACTTGCAGAGCTTTTTGTGATGTTACAGTAATAAAATAACGACTTGGATCGCATTATTGAGGAGTCTGGTGATAAAACGAGTGATCAGGAGAGGATTTATCAGTGTGCACGTCTATAAAGAGGTATGTGACAAATACAGCGAGCACGGGGTGGGGCTTGGCTGGAGATGCAGTACTGATGTCGCTTAGCATTGCAGTGTCCTTTAAACCGGTTTTACTACGGGGGGGGGGGATATTTTAAACAGCGCATGTAAAATAAACAGTGTGTGTGAAAATAAATTGGACATGACATGCCTGACAAGCGATGAATAACTGGACTGCAAAGGGTTCAAAATATCAGAAACGTTGTTCATTTTTATAACATGAAGCGCATGCCCCTGTATACCTTATGACTGTGGGTCTCTGAGTGTTTGTAGCCCTGTGCTTTACCCTGTGCCCTATGCTGTGTCCCCCAGACGAGGTGTCTGCTGGCTCCCAGCCCCAGCGCAAGCAGAGGGCCAGGTCCGCTCCCCGCACCAGTGAGACCGTGGAGCCCTCAGACGTGCGGCCCTTCTCCAAACCCGAGCAAGCGCTCCCCGAGGCCCTCCGGCTCATGGCTGACGACGACTGGTAAAGCACAGCTAACTGCATCACAGATCAGATGATCACAGATCAGACCTTTCAAACACATCAGCTAACCCTGTGCATCGTTAACATGATCACAGATTAGACCTTTCAAACACATCTCACTCAATCAGAACCATTTTTGACTGGAAGACATGGAGAATTATAGTCAAATCTTTTGTTGATTCGATTTATTGTCTTTCATTTAGTATTTCTAATTTGAGCACAATTTAATGTTTTTATCAGTTTCTAGATTATCTTATTCAGTCAGAAATGGAAAATGCATTGTATGGAACCTGTTCAGTGTTGGCCTCTTCCCGTTAATGTTAATCTATAACTGACTCGGCAATGGTTCACCTTTTAACTTTTATTTTCTTTGTGTGTGTGTATATATATATATATATATATATATATACACACACACACACACACACACACACACACACACAACTACCGGTCAAAAGTTTTAGAACACCTCCATTTTTCCAGTTTTTATTAAAATTTACGCAGTTTAATGTCTCAGTGTACTCTGAAATTAAAGCATAGAATACATAAACAGTTGGAGATAAAAAGGAAATCATGGAATCGTTTTGTTTAACAAAATTTAATCTGTATAACATTAATCCGATTTAACAGCCGAACACACTCGTGGCATTCTTTCTACAATGGAAATGAAATGTTGTTTGGAAAGTTCTTCCCAACACTGTTGCAGAAGTTCCCACAAATGTGTTGCACTTGTAGGTTGCTTTACTTTCACCCTTCTGTCCAGTTCATCCGAAACCAGCTCGATGGGGTTTAAGTCTGGAGACTGTGCTGGCCATTCCATGATTTGAAGCCTCCCGTCTTGTTCTTTTCTTCTAAGGTAGTTCTGACATAGCCTGGAGGTATGTTTTGGGTCATTATCTTGCTGTAGGATGAACCCCTGACCAACTAGACGTATACCAGAGGGTATTGCATGGCGCTGCAAAATGCTGTGGTAGCCGTTTTGGTTCAGGGTGCCACTCACTCTGTGCAAGTCGCCGACTCTGGATCCAGCAAAAGAGCCCCAGACCATCACGCTTCCTCCTCCATGTTTGACAGTTGGTGTCACACACCGAGGAACCATCCTTTCGCCTTCTCGACGACGTACAAAAACCCTGAGTGATGAACCGAAGCTTTCAAATTTTGATTCATCGGTCCATAAGACCTTCTTCCAGCCTTCAGTAGTCCACTGGCGGTGCTTCATGGCCCAGGCAAGCCTCTTTTTCTTATTTTGCCATCTTAGCAATGGCTTTCTTACTGCCACTCGACCTGTCAAACCTGCAGCTTGAAGTCTTCTCTTCACAGTTGAAACTGAGACTTGCTTACTTCGACCAGCGTTAAGCTGCGCGTGAAGCTGTTGTCCTGTGAGCCGCCTATCACGCAACTCTCAGAAACTTGTCTTCTTATTCTGTTGTGGCTTTGGGTCTGCCAGACCTCTTCCTGTCAGAGTTTCCTCCAGTTTCCAAGTGTCTTTTGATGGTGTAGGAAACTGTACTCTCTGACACCATGGCTTTCTTTGCCATTTCTCTAAAGGAAAGACCTACACTTTTAAGGGTTATAATGGTCTGTCTGTCTTCCTTTGTTAATTGCCTTTTTCTCACCATTATGACAGCAATACACTACTTTCTGCAGTACAATATTGTCCAAATAATACTTAAGAGGGTGTAGTAACACAATCTGCTCCAACACTGCTTTTATACAGACAGAGGGTTTGTAAGTAATCAACAAAAGTTGGGACACCTGTAGGAATTGTTAGCATCAACTTTCAAGGCTTAACTTACTTCCATTGCTGCAGAACAGCTGTAAGTTGTTAACCCATTACTTGTTCCCTGAAAAAGGCCTTTTTGTATAACTCTGAAATGTACATTAGTCTGCAGTTTTTGGTAACCTAAACTTTTTTTTTAACCTCTGGCAGTTTACTGCTTATCTTTGTACCATTTCAGGTTATTCACTGGACTTGAACTGCTTAAATTTTAATAAAAACTGGAAAAATGGGGGTGTTCTAAAACTTTTGTGTGTGTGTGTGTGTGTTTGTGTGTGTGTGTATTTATTTTTTGGTTTATTTCTCATAGGGAAAAGAAGATCGAAGGCATTGGCTTTGTAAGAACTTTATCCATCTACCATCCGGATGTGCTGGCGACGAGGCTTCACGACATAGCGCTCGCTGTGATTCGCGAGGTGAGTCTTGTCAGTGTACGATTGGATCAGGGAAGTGTCGATCAAAACACTGAGACCTGGCGTCTTTATCCTGTGGTAAGCTTTTACAGGCCATGAAAGAATGGCCTGTTCACCTGCCTCCTCCTCCTCCTCCGTCTCCAGGTGAAGAACCTGCGTTCGGGCGTGTCCCGTGTGGCGGTGTTGTGTCTGGGGGACATGTTCACCCACCTGAAGACCATGGAGCAAGAGCTGGACGGCACCGTCAGAGTGCTGCTGCACAAAGCAGGAGAGTCCAACACCTTCATCAGGGAGGACGTGGACAAAGCCCTGGGCGCCATGGTCAGCAACGTGACTCCGGCCAGAGCGCTGTGCGCACTCATCGCTGGGGGCTCCAGGTGAGAGGCAGCCTGGGGGCGGGGGCGGGGGCGGGGAGGAGCGGCGGAAGATGAGAGGCAGCCTGGGGGGGTGGGGTCCTCAATCCTAAAATTCACGGCGATACAAAACTTTTTTCTATAGCTGTGGTTTTGTATTTACAGTCATTCTCATGTGTGCTGCTAGCATGTTTCTATTTGAAACTGTTCAGAATAGCTGAGGTATGTTAACATCGCTCTCCTCCTGCTGCGTGGCTTGCTTGGTAAGGTCCAGGCTCTGTGCTGTTTTGCTGACTCGCACGATTCTCTTTCCCTTAGTCACCTGAACTCCGTGGTGAGGAAATGCACCGCGCTGCATCTCTCTGGGCTGGTGGAGAGGATGGGGCCAGGCCGTCTGCTCTCCGGAATCAGAGACGTTACCGATCGACTCTTACCAGCCGTTGCAAAGTTCACCCAGGATAGCTCTCCGGAAACCAGGTACTGCTAAGCTGGCACTGGAGACATTGCCCCAAATTTTTGTCCGCTTGAACTTGTGAAATCTCACCTGGTAACCCCGTCCTGATATCTCAGTAGGGCAGTGTTTACGCTTGTGAAACCGGAAGTGATCCAGCCTGATGAGTTTATTGTTTGTGACTTGTGTGTCCAGCCCGGTTTGACCTGATCCTAATCGTTTCAGATACTACGGCCGTCGGATGATTTACCTCATGATGTCACATCAAGACTTCGACAAAGTGCTCGAAAAATATTTAACGCCAAAAGACCTGCCGTACATCAAGGATACTGTGCACACTCTACGGCTGAAGGTACTTTTGAATTGCCTTACGCAGGCTGGCTTTGAAAGAGAAAAAAAAAAAGATTAAATAAACACACAGACACATTTCTATTATTTTAGATTGTTTATTTTATGATATATAAATGGAATTTTAAAAAATAGCAATCGTTTATGTATTTATATAAATGCATTATTAGCAATGTATCCTTTTGCTTATAAAAAGATGCATTGCTAATAATGATACATTGCTAATAATGATACATGCCAAACACAGTGGGGTTCGGAGGAATCAAAGCTTCCGACTATCCACTTGAATTTGATTAAAATGCCCCAGCCTGATTCCAGCTCCAAACTGGTTGACATGCACAATATAGAGAGTGGATTTGGGATTCTGCCCTCAAACAGGCAGCTTAAATCAGACACTGCAATGGATGAAGTCTGATGCTTTGTGCTTTTTTTTTTTTTTTTTTTTTTTTGCAGGGCCTGGGAGAAATCCCCCAGGACGCCCCATCGGCAAGGGGGAGACGATCACTCCCTGGCAGCGGCACGATCCGGGCGTCTTCCAACACCCGGGACCCCCACAGCTCCATCGCCAGGTCAGTGCGTCTCTGTATTCAGAGGTAAAGACCAGAACGGAATGCACTCAGTGACAGTCACTTTGACCAGAAGCTGTGCAGGGCTGACCCTTAACTGAACCAGTTAAACCTTCATCCAGACCCTGGCGTAGTTGATTATCTCATTGTGCCTGATCTGGAGCGGAATGGCCCTGCAGGACCGTGATTGGACACCCCTGAGTTAATGTGTTCGATGTTGAAATGAGCTTTGCTTGTATCACTGGACGATGGATAAAATGTGAAGCATCTCTTAGTTGTCCCGTTTAGAGGAATGTGTTTAGTGTGCCGACTTTCCACGCGGTACACGTTGGCCTTGTCTCTGTGTCTTGAAGAAGCTGCTGTACTTGTCATTTGTATGAAACGTCGCTCTTCCCCGTCATTTGAACAGAGAGCCCGGCGAGTCGACCTGGAAGCCAGCTGTGCGGAACCTTGTGGATAACCACGAGTTCATTAAGCAGCTCACCGGCACGCTCAACTCCAAGGACTTCAGGGAGCGTGTCAAAGGGATCCACCAGCTGGTGTCAGAATGTGAAACAAACCAGGACCTTGTTGTTTCTAACATGTTTCCGGTAAGTGCAGTGCTGTCTTCTTTATTGTTTTTAACATGAATGAGACACTTAAAGATAGATGAAAAGGGCGTGCAAGAATGTACTTTTTTCCCAATCACTTCTGAAAGCTGAATTTATGAAGTGGGCAGGGCTGTGGAATAGAGAACAATGGATAGAAATTTGACTTCCGTTGCAGAGCTGTTTTGATCCATTCCTTGTTTTACGATGAGATTTAATAAGACATATCTGAGCTTGTTACCTACTGTGGCTAATCAGGCTTGTAATAAAACATGGGATGGGTGAAGCTGCTATGCAATAGGAGTCTTATTTTCATACCTGCACATATTAGGATATTAAACAGGCAAGAAATTGAATACTAGGGAAACGTTGAAGGTGAAAAGCATCCCTTTCAGGCTAGTCCCCTCCCCCTGCCTCTCAAGCTGATGCATTCCTGCTGTGCTCTTGCAGATTTTCGATGCCTTTAAGACCCGCCTGCACGACTCCAACAGCAAAGTGAGCCTGATGGCCCTGGAGTCCCTGCAGAAGATCATCCTCTTGCTGGGGAACCACCTGTCCCAGGTCGTCTACATCCTGGTCCCTGCCATTGTGGACACCAACCTAAACTCCAAGAACAGCGCGATCTACACTGCGGCCATCAATGCCCTGCACTGTCTGTCTGAGCAGCTAGGTGAGCATTCAAGCTGTTCTCGCCTCTTCAAGTTTGCTAGCCCACTGTAACAGTGCAGTTGCCCTGGAGTCACTCCAGAGGCCAGGTTGGTGCAGTAGGGTAATAGCCTTGCCTTTCACCACCTTGGGTCCCAGTTTCAGTGTGGTTTGGTGGCCTTCTGCAGCCGCCACACAGTTCAGCAGCAATGAGATTTGCATGCCAACGATGGGAAAGCCACAGAGCCTGAACTGTAGCCCCTTGAGATGGTGTGCAAGCTCAAAGCTGCCCTTTATCAGTGCTGCCCCTACTCTGCTGACAGAGAGGCATGTCACCAGCCAGTCCAACACCTTTGATTGAAAATGAGCCGCGATGAAATAACTGTGTGCCTCTTGTCTTGTAGATAACAGCATGCTGCTCCAGCCTTTCTGCACCAAGGCTCAGTACCTGACTGGGAGGGCCAAACAGGACATGACTGAAAAGGTGGCAGGTAAATAAACACCAAGCCACTGCACTGGTGGAAATTGCCATGGCAACCCAGGAATAACCCAAGGCAGTGCCTTTTCTCACCCTGTACCATAAACCCAGGTGTCATGAAGGGTTGTCTGCATTCATGAGTGAACAGAGAAAGTAAATGAGAAGAGAGCACCTCTAGGTGGCTGTTGGTGGTACTGCAATGAAGTGGCTCACACCATTTTTTCAAATAATTTCTTTTCCTATTTTGAAATATGAGATATCATAGGTATGTGTTTTTATAATATTATCAGTTTTAAAAAAAAGGGGGCAAGGGGATCCCTGTGTCCCTTTCTGAACTTTAAAAAAAAAAGTTTGTTTTTGCCTTATGCTGCGGTGATATTGTAAGCTTGATTCAAAAGGGACGTAACGTTTGCTTTCCTTCTGTTAAAACTGCTACTTGTGAATGTAAACAAACTGGACTGACAACCAGGTTGACTGACAAAGATGTAGCTTTATAGATTATACAGATGGGGGGCTATATTTAAGGGGAGCACCTGTATAAGCCACCTATTTGAACCCTGACGTATATATTATTTTACCAGCACCTTTAGTTTCATTTGAAGGTTTTAATGAAAAAGATAACTAAATTTTTTCTGATTTTTGATTATCAAAGTGTTCTCAATGCATGGATGATTATTGCCCGTATTTGATTAGGTTACACCACCTCTGCTCTGATTGCTACAAATCCTGTGTGTTTCAGATCTCGTGACAGAGCTGTATCCACGAAAGCCTCAGCTGGTGGAACAGAGGGTGCTGCCCCTCCTGTGGCACCTCGTGAGCAATGTGAGCAGCGGCAGCACTCTGCCAGGGAAGGGGAGCAGCATGCGGGGCTCCACCGCCAAGCTCTGCCAAGCTCTCTCCGCACACATGGGCGACAGCAACCTGCTGAGCCTCGCCGCCAACAAGTCTCCACAAACCAGCAAGAACGTACTAGAACTGCTGGAGATTACTACCTGAATCCACAATCGAAACACGCACTGACACACTCACACACACACACACACACACACACACACACAGACACACACATGGATTTAAAAAACTACAATGAAAAAAACTATTTTAGAAAAAACCTAAAAAGAAAAAAAAATCAATCTACAGCAAGATGTTTGCTTGAGAACGAATGACATTATTTTACAGTGATGATCACAGTGCCTGCACTTTTTTAATGGGGAGAATTTCCAAATAGCACAAGAGGGAAGCGAGCGTCTTGGAATCAACACTACATAAGCGCTAGATCCGAATCAAAAGAAGAGAACTAGACTGAGATTATTCAATGAAAGACTTCCTGCGCAGTGTGAAGAACACAAATATATATTATGAGCACCAGATCAGGTTGAACGCCTTTTTTTAAAAGCAGGTTCCCCCCCACCCAAAAAAAACCAAAAAAAACCCCAACGTTGCTATTTTTGCACACCACGGAGCCAGCACACATTGAAGCTGTGTGGATCAGTTACGAATATAAAATGAGCACGAACTTCTGAAAAGTTGCTACAGAATGTACGTTCCTATAATGCACAAAATACAGTTCCTGTTCAAAATTGAACATGTATGTGAGTTTTTCTTTTTGTTAACATGTTGCAAAGATCTTTGTGATTCACTGGGATGTCTTTAAAGAAAAAAAAAAAGTGACTGGGGTTTAGTGTTTTGTATCAGTCTTTATGACAAAAACAAAAAAAATATTTCAGTGGTTCTCAAACTTTCTAAAAGTGCGACTCCTCTTAAATGGATCCTCTGTGTGTTATTAACATGCATCTCAATATATTAAAGGGATCCTCTCTGTATTATTGACATGCATCTCAATATATTAAAGGGATCCTCTGTGTGTTATTGACATGCATCTCAATATATTAAAGGGATCTTCTGTGTTATTGACATGCATCTCAATATATTAAGCGGTGGGACGTTTCAATATTATTTAATAATATTGACAGGTACAATTTTTTAATTTGGTCGAAAAACAGAAGTATTATTTGTACCAAATCACAGTAAAATAAAAGACAAACAAAAACAAACGGTACCCCATGAAATTCTCAACGAAAGAAAGCAGAGAAGCGCTGTTCTGAACAGCAGAATGTGCGTTATTTATTGCATGTCATGTATGCACTGGCTTCCTTTGCATTCATTACATGGTTGCTACAGCCGTATTTAAATTCTGTCTTGTTTAGCGAATGCAAGCTTGGTGATTTGTTCCACTGAATACATCTCGAGCAGTGTTTGCTCCAATATTACTTGTCCCAGCGCTGCAATATATTATGATACAGTGGACCCTGTTCACAAAGCTTTAGCTCAGGTGTTTCTTAAAGAATGTGTTTTTTATATATAATTGCACAGCTGTCTAACAGCTGTATGTCTAACATATCTGTCAGAATGGGCACTTTTTTAATTATTTACTAGATACTGATAGCATGAGCACAGCCAAACCCAGACCTCTTCTATCACAGAACTGATGCCACTGGGCTCCACGCGCACAACCAAACCCAGACCTCTTCAATCACAGAACTCATTCCACTGGGCTCCACGTGCACAGCCAAACCCAGACCTCTTCAATCACAGAACTCATTTTGCTGGGTTTCTCGTTGTACAGTATTTGTGATTTATTATTATTTATTTTTTTTAATAAGATGAACAATTAATCTCCACCTGTTGGGATTTTTATATAGTTAGAGGATGGCTAGCGGTATTTTCGATCATTGAAGCAGCCCCCCTTGTCTATTCTATAGTAGACCTGTTGGAGCTATAATGCGTTTGTTCAGCCCCCTCACCCCCAGCGACCCTCTTCCAGAACCCCTGATATATTTCACATTTTGTTGTTTTGTGTTTTTGAATGCTCCAGTTGTGTAATTGCACAGTATTAGCTCAATCGTGCTGCTGTTACATTGAATTATCTATCTATCCATCTATCTGTCTATCTATCTATAATCTTGGCTTTAAAATATAACAATATAGTTTTTTGCGATGTATTAAGAGTTGCTGTAATAAAGTGTTTACCTTTTATTTTTATTTTCATTTAAGAAAAACAAATAAGGAAATAAAATATATATATATATATATATATATATATATATATATATATATATATATATATATATATATATATATATATATATATAAACACACACACACACACACACAGTATATAAATATTTTTGTTCCATATATTTTAAATGTTTACGAATGCCTAAATTCACAGTGTCCGAGGTGTTGGCTGTAATTCCAGTGCTTTTGTGTGCAGAAGACTAAAATCATCTTACTTTTCAGGCTATTGATTTGTAAAGATATGAAGAGCATGTTTATGTATTTCTCAGTAACTAGTGCCGGTGATAATAGAGCCTTCTCACTGAATTTCTCACAGCTGAATGGTACTGTACTCGTTTTAGAGAGAGAAAAAAACACATAATGCTATATAAATAAATGTTTTTATTTCTTTATACATGTGTGTGTTTTTAATTTGAATTCGTGGATTGCCGTGGATGGTCTGTGTCTGTCCTGATGTCCGATCCAGGCATTCCCGGATATTCCTGGAATCCTGATTTTGTCATAATTAAACAAACTTTCTTCCTCTTCAAGACAGAAAATTAAAAATGATATTCCAATAATATAAAGGTGGTCTACTTTAATAGTTAAAGTCATAACACCAAAACAATTAAAAAATTAACACCAAGACTGCAAAATGAATGCATTATGAATGCAATTGGATTCATTATTGGTGCTGGATAGGGGATTGGATTCATTATTGGTGCTGGATGAGGGATTGGATTCATTATTGGTGCTGGATGAGGATTGGATTCATTTCTGGTGCTGGATGAGGGATTGGATTCATTATTGGTGCTGGATGAGGATTGGATTCATTATTGGTGCTGGATGAGGATTGGATTCATTATTGGTGCTGGATGAGGGATTGGATTCATTATTGGTGCTGGATGAGGATTGGATTCATTATGGATGGATTGCATTATTGGTGGATGAGGATTGGATTCATTATTGGTGCTGGATGAGGATTGGATTCATTATTGGTGCTGGATGAGGATTGGATTCATTATTGGTGCTGGATGAGGATTGGATTCATTATTGGTGGATGGATGAGGATTGGATTCATTATTGGTGCTGGATGAGGATTGGATTCATTATTGGTGCTGGATGAGGGATTGGATTCATTATTGGTGCTGGATGAGGATTGGATTCATTATTGGTGCTGGATGAGGATTGGATTCATTATTGGTGCTGGATGAGGGATTGGATTCATTATTGGTGCTGGATGAGGATTGGATTCATTATTGGTGCTGGATGAGGGATTGGATTCATTATTGGTGCTGGATGAGGATTGGATTCATTATTGGTGCTGGATGAGGGATTGGATTCATTATTGGTGCTGGATGAGGATTGGATTCATTATTGGTGCTGGATGAGGGATTGGATTCATTATTGGTGCTGGATGAGGATTGGATTCATTATTGGTGCTGGATGAGGATTGGATTCATTATTGGTGCTGGATGAGGATTGGATTCATTATTGGTGCTGGATGAGGATTGGATTCATTATTGGTGCTGGATGAGGATTGGGTTCATTATTGGTGCTGGATGAGGGATTGGATTCATTATTGGTGCTGGATGAGGATTGGATTCATTATTGGTGCTGGATGAGGATTGGATTCATTATTGGTGCTGGATGAGGATTGGATTCATTATTGGTGCTGGATGAGGATTGGATTCATTATTGGTGCTGGATGAGGATTGGATTCATTATTGGTGCTGGATGAGGATTGGATTCATTATTGGTGCTGGATGGTGGATTCATTATTGGTGCTGGATGAGGATTGGATTCATTATGGATGAGGTGGCATTATTGGTGCTGGATGAGGGATTGGATTCATTATTGGTGCTGGATGAGGGATTGGATTCATTATTGGTGCTGGATGAGGATTGGATTCATTATTGGTGCTGGATGAGGATTGGATTCATTATTGGTGCTGGATGAGGATTGGATTCATTATTGGTGCTGGATGAGGATTGGATTCATTATTGGTGCTGGATGAGGATTGGATTCATTATTGGTGCTGGATGAGGATTGGATTCATTATTGGTGCTGGATGAGGATTGGATTCATTATTGGTGCTGGATGAGGATTGGATTCATTATTGGTGCTGGATGAGGATTGGATTCATTATTGGTGCAGGATGAGGATTGGATTCATTATTGGTGCTGGATTGGATTCATTATTGGTGCTGGATGAGGATTGGATTCATTATTGGTGCTGGATGAGGATTGGATTCATTATTGGTGCTGGATGAGGATTGGATTCATTATTGGTTGGATTGGTGCTGGATGAGGATTGGATTCATTATTGGTGCTGGATGAGGATTGGATTCATTATTGGTGCTGGATGAGGATTGGATTCATTATTGGTGCTGGATGAGGATTGGATTCATTATTGGTGCTGGATGAGGATTGGATTCATTATTGGTGCTGGATGAGGGATTGGATTCATTATTGGTGCTGGATGAGGATTGGATTCATTATTGGTGCTGGATGAGGATTGGATTCATTATTGGTGCTGGATGAGGATTGGATTCATTATTGGTGCTGGATGAGGATTGGATTCATTATTGGTGCTGGATGAGGATTGGATTCATTATTGGTGCTGGATGAGGATTGGATGAGGATTGGATTCATTATTGGTGCTGGATGAGGATTGGATTCATTATTGGTGCTGGATGAGGATTGGATTCATTATTGGTGCTGGATGAGGATTGGATTCATTATTGGTGCTGGATGAGGATTGGATTCATTATTGGTGCTGGATGAGGATTGGATTCATTATTGGTGCTGGATGAGGATTGGATTCATTATTGGTGCTGGATGAGGATTGGATTCATTATTGGTGCTGGATGAGGATTGGATTCATTATTGGTGCTGGATGAGGATTGGATTGGTGCTGGATTGGATTAATTATTGGTGCTGGATGAGGATTGGATTCATTATTGGTGCTGGATGAGGATTGGATTCATTATTGGTGCTGGATGAGGATTGGATTCATTATTGGTGCTGGATGAGGATTGGATTCATTATTGGTGCTGGATGAGGATTGGATTCATTATTGGTGCTGGATGAGGATTGGATTCATTATTGGTGCTGGATGAGGATTGGATTCATTATTGGTGCAGGATGAGGATTGGATTCATTATTGGTGCAGGATGAGGATTGGATTCATTATTGGTGCTGGATGAGGATTGGATTCATTATTGGTGCTGGATGAGGATTGGATTCATTATTGGTGCTGGATGAGGATTGGATTCATTATTGGTGCTGGATGAGGATTGGATTCATTATTGGTGCTGGATGAGGATTGGATTCATTATTGGTGCTGGATGAGGATTGGATTCATTATTGGTGCTGGATGAGGATTGGATTCATTATTGGTGCTGGATGAGGATTGGATTCATTATTGGTGCAGGATGAGGATTGGATTCATTATTGGTGCTGGATGAGGATTGGATTCATTATTGGTGCTGGATGAGGATTGGATTCATTATTGGTGCTGGATGAGGATTGGATTCATTATTGGTGCTGGATGAGGATTGGATTCATTATTGGTGCTGGATGAGGATTGGATTCATTATTGGTGCTGGATGAGGGATTGGATTCATTATTGGTGCTGGATGGGGTTTAGTCTGTTAACTAGATGCTGTGTATTATGAAAGCCAAGCCCATGTTTACAGGAAGATCCTGCTGTTGGTTCTGTACCGTGCAGCATGCATTTCAGACACTGTAGCTTGTTAATGCAGCACCACTGTCACTTAATGCAAACTTGCATGAGGAGCTTTCACCTCGCTGGCTGTGTTCTTTCAGAATGTTTGACAGGTTTCTCTGCTTTGACAGTGAATGTAGCTGTAAATTAACCCCAGCCTGGGCTGTTACAGGCTGTTCTGTTTTAAACACTATCCCCTGTTTTGCTTTTCTGGACACTTGAACCCTGCTGTGTCGTCCTGTTAAGTGTGGGTCGGTTGAACTTGAATGACGCAGAATTAACAGTAACCAGACCAGAGGGAATCGGGAGATATCTTGCACTGTTAGCAAGATGCAAATGTAACTAAATAAAATAAATGATGCACAAACGTTTCCCCTGCCCTTGGCTTATCTAGATAGGTGAACATAAAGTTTACAAACAAGAGGAGGCCATTCAGCCCATCTTGCTCGTTTGGTTGTTAGTAGCTTATTGATCCCAGAATCTCATCAAGCAGCTTCTTGAAGGATCTCAGGGTGTCAGCTTCAACAACATTCCTGGGGAGTTGGTTCCAGCCTGAGTTGACATTGAGTTGTATGTTAGGAGCCGTCGCATAGACTGTCGAGTCCCGTGGCAGATGGATATATAACTAAGTTAAGAAAGTCGTTACTGCTGCTTTTGCTCCAGCTGTCAGTGAAGTTCTGATTTCATTTTACAATTAAAAACAAAATGCACACAATTACAGAAAGGAAGAAGTGTGTTTGGTTGAGCATGCACTGCAAAAACAACCATTTGATGCAATAACACTGGAGTTATTTCCACCCACACGTTAAACATGCAGCCCTGTAGTCCTCAGAAACAGGTGATGTCCGGTTTTGTGGTATATAATGTAAAGGAAAAGCTTGCTTGCATCTCCGAGCCAATAATACCTGACGTCAGCACATCGCAACACGTGTAATTCAAACAACTGAGCCTACATTGCAACACGCCCACCGGGTAAGTAATATAACAAACATGCAACAGTCGCCCAGTGCGCACAGGGCTGGAGACACGTAGTTCACGTCCGCAGCATCTGCAAGAGGAAGAGACAGCACACGCAGTTAGATACTCGTTCCGCGGTTGCACGAATTACATCGCGGGTCGCTGGAAATTCAGTCCACTTTCTAAGACGTTTTATTAACTAATAGTTTACTTGCACACGTAGAAGGAGATTTTCCACAGCTTCTCGAAACAACGCCAAGCTGTTAATTCGACGTTTAAACAAGACGCGGACTGACCTATTAAGTGTCCGAGCGAGGAAACGCGTTTCATTTTGAAAGTTTACAGCGGCTATGGGTTCCTCGTTTTTGTATGTAATCGGGTTGTTCTTGTTTCTGTTGGGCGCTAGTACTATTACCTCGCAGCAGGACCCGAGTCCGGATGCATCTTCCCCCGGATCTGCCGCGCACAGGTGCTTCTGTCAGGTAATAATAACTATTGCAATTGAAAATGCTATTTCGAGTTGTGAACAGTATGTATAATAATATAGTTTGCTTAAAATCTTTTACTAGGAGCTTGATTAGTCACAGTGCTAGGTAACAAGCTCAAGTGTGTCACATTAAACTCACAGTAAAACCAGGAGTGGATCACACTGCTCTACAACGGGAGTCTTGTTTTTATCCCCGATGTATGTAGTTTGGGTCCGGCCGAGGAGTCTGTGTGTGGAGTTTGCATGTTCTCCCTGTGTTCGTGTGGGTTTTCTCTGGGTATTCCGGTTTCCTCCCACAGTCCAAAGACATGCAGTTCAGGTTGATTGGCCACTCTAAATTGTGTGTGTGTGTGTGTGTGTGTGTGTGTGTGTGTGTGTGTGTGGTTCCCCGCGATGACTGGCCTCCGGTCTGGAGTGTAGCCCAGCCTTGCGCCCTGTGTCTGCTGGGTTAGGCTCTGGCTCACCGGGACCCTGATGATGTCTGTATTTTTTAAACACTACAGGTTTAATTAGTCATACAGTGTGCACTTTGAGGAATTTGAACAGTTTTGTGTTTTATTGTATAATAATAAAGACACGTTGAAGTCAGCAGTCTGTCGTTGGGGTCAGGTTACAGGTCACCTGGATGACTGCACCTGTGACGTGGAGACCATCGACCACGTCAACAACCACAAACTCTTCCCAAAGTTACAGAGGCTCCTGCAGACGGATTACTTCAGGTTTTACAAGGTGAGCAGAGCCTACTTGCTTATTGTTTACCTGCTACACATGGTGTCTGGAATCCCTCTGAATTAAGGAATCCGAGTTTTGTTGCCAAATCTCAAAATTGGAGCAACTGGGAGCCATTCGGAATGATTTGCAAGCGTCACAGTAGCGAGCAATCAAATGTAATGGATCTGTTTCAGGCTTCAGTCTTTGTTTCTGTGTGATTGTGGTTTAATCGTGCTTTGCTCCTTGTGATTCTGTGCAGGTGAATCTTAATAAGCCGTGTCCTTTCTGGACTGACAACAGCCACTGTGGGATAAGACACTGTGCTGTGAAGCTGTGTGAACTGGTGAGTACCGAGCACTGTGCTCACAATAGCGTCCTCTGTGGTCATCGCAGGGAGCACACTGGCTTTGTCCTCAAGAGGGGACACTCCAGGGCTTGGAGTCTACAAGATGTCAGAATGTCTCATGAGGACTCGCGTTGATCTCCCAAAGCCTGAACCAGAGAGAGTGGGGCTGTTCCAGGAAAAAGGAGGGTTTGTTACTCTAACGAACTGATGTGTGTCATTGTTTTCCAGAATGAAGTTCCTGATGGGATTAAATCAGACACTTTCAAGGTATTTGTTGTTATTCAGTGTTTTTTTAGTATGCCAGTGTTTCTTCATGTTAATTCACGTATCAGTGACTGACCTTTCTCACCAGAAGTGATTTAAGGTGGCTTTGCAAGCAGCTCCTAGCATGCGCCTTTCTCGCAGTCTTCGGCACTTCAGAATCTGCAGCAATTCACACTGACTTTCAGAGAAACTGTGCCAAATATGCAGCCTACAGGAGCTCTTCCTCTGTGCAGAAACACCTTTGGAAATGGATTTAGAGGTGTCAGATTTTGAGATGAGGTTGATTTTAATATAGTTTATATATAGATTTTTTCTCTTCTCCCTGCAGTACTCTGAAGAAGCCCAGGCTGAGCTGGAGGAGTGTGGGAAAGCGGAGAAGCTTGGAGCTGTCAACAGCTCTCTCAGGTGAGGAAAGGGTTCAATGCCATATAAATGACTCGAGTGCTGGTTCGAGTCTCTCTCTCCAGTTTGAAGGGTAAATGCAGAGCACCTTGCTGTCAGCTAAACTGCGCTGGTCATTGTTGCATTGGGGATGGCTTTGTGCTCGCAAAGTCTTAGACTCAACAAGTACGACTTTGGATTTCCAAAGTAAATGCACAGAGTGGTCAGCGTGTTTTTGTTGCCACTCACCCCTGAGTTGGAGCGTGCACACAAGCGCCACGCTGAGGAGGAAGGTGTTTGGTGCTCTTCACCCTGCCCTTGTTGGCTTTGTTTGCAGTGAGGAGACTCGTCAGGCCATGCTGGAGTGGAGCAGACACGATGACACAGCTGACCGCTTCTGTGAGGCTGACGGTAAGGAGCATTAGGGTGGGGAAGTGGGAGGGGCAAGGGGCCTGATTCGGAGCAGCATGTGTCTGTGAACCTTCTTTAGGAACAAGAGTGCTCCCCGATTGATCTGGGGGTTCAACACTTTACGCCCCAAAGCATCACTGTTTCACGATCTGAGTTCAGAAGGATTTGTTTGTTTTGTGTCCAGTGCTGCTTGTTTAATCAAACGTGTGTGTGTGTCCTGTGCAGATGAGCAGTCTCCAGACTCCCAGTACGTGGACCTGCTTTTGAACCCGGAGCGATTCACTGGATACAAGGGGCCGGCCGCCTGGAGGATCTGGAACAGCATCTACGAGGAAAACTGCTTCAAGTAATCCCACTGTCCCTATCTCCACACTCACCCCAACAGGAGCTGTTAGCTTTAGCGTGGAGGCTGGAAAAAGCCATCAGGGTCTTTTCAGGGTCTTTTTACAGTCGTACCACGCATCACAAAACTGTTGAAGTACAACGTGATGCCAGCGATGTGCAGCGCAGCTGTTGGTATTTGGTCCTTTCTGTGATGTATGCAGGACTCTAGTTTCATGAGAATACTGCTTCATTAACACTTATGAACACACCATGTAGAATTGTACTTGGTGATGTTAATGATGGGATCAGTAAACCACCTTTATTTATTGTATTTGTTAGTCTTGGTTGTTGCTTCCTTGGTGGTTATTTTGCTTTTTTTAAGTGTTTTTCTTTCTCAGTATTTTGTTTGTTTGCATGACTCCAGCTCTTCCTGTAATCGGTGTGTATCGGGAATTGGGGATCATTTCAACAGCATGTGAGACAGAGGGAGCTGAGCTGAGCTGTTAATAATACTGTGCTTCTCTTTCACCAGGCCAGCTGCTGTCAGGAGACCCTTAAACCCTCTGGTGTCTGGCCAAGGTGAGCTATGCAGCTAACGCACTGTGTGTGACACATTGTCCACTTTCCCTGTGAAATGTTACCGGGTATAGCGACACATTGTCCACTTTCCCTGTGAAATGTTACCGGGTATAGCGACACATTGTCCACTTTCCCTGTGAAATGTTACCGGGTATAGCGACACATTGTCCACTTTCCCTGTGAAATGTTACCGGGTATAGCGACACATTGTCCACTTTCCCTGTGAAATGTTACCGGGTATAGCGACACATTGTCCACTTTCCCTGTGAAATGTTACCGGGTATAGCGACACATTGTCCACTTTCCCTGTGAAATGTTACCGGGTATAGGGTATAGCGACACATTGTCCACTTTCCCTGTGAAATGTTACCTGGTATAGCGACACATTGTCCACTTTCCCTGTGAAATGTTACCGGGTATAGCGACACATTGTCCACTTTCCCTGTGAAATGTTACCGGGTATAGCGACACATTGTCCACTTTCCCTGTGAAATGTTACCGGGTATAGCGACACATTGTCCACTTTCCCTGTGAAATGTTACCGGGTATAGCGACACATTGTCCACTTTCCCTGTGAAATGTTACCGGGTATAATGAAAAGTCACGGTGACATCTCGTGTAAAAGAAATAGATGTTGTATTCGGAGTAAACGGAAATAAGAGAAGTGAAGCACTGTTGTATTCATTTTCTTGTTTTTTGTTTGCAGGAAAAGCTGAAGGTAAGACAGTCTGAAGATTGTGAAATATCAGAACTGCTGTTCAATCACTGATTTAATCCGAGTGTCTCTCGCTGTTCTTTCCAGGCACGCTATTTTACAGCTGGCTAGAAGGTGAGTTCAGTTTCCTCATAACCTTCGGAGTTCATTTTAAAACCTTCTCGTCCTTATTTGAGTTCAGCGTGCACACATGTCTCTAATGAGTAAGAGTCTGGCTTCTGAACTACCAATTATAATATAACGCTGGAAAACGAATAGAAATACTGACCACTGAATACAGTCACGCAGGAAAACTAATAGAAATACTGACCACTGAATACAATCATGCAGGAAAACTAATAGAAATACTGACCACTGAATACAATCACGCAGGAAAACTAATAGAAATACTGACCACTGAATACAATCACGCAGGAAAACTAATAGAAATACTGACCACTGAATACAATCACGCAGGAAAACTAATAGAAATACTGACCACTGAATACAATCACGCAGGAAAACTAATAGAAATACTGACCACTGAATACAATCACGCAGGAAAACTAATAGAAATACTGACCACTGAATCAAGTCTAATCTTCCTTGTTCCTCAGGGTTGTGTGTTGAGAAGAGAGCCTTCTTCAGACTCCTGTCCGGGCTGCACGCCAGCATCAATGTTCATCTCAGTGCCCGATACCTGCTGGAAGGTGGGGGGGGGGAGGGGGTCTAGTTTCTTCTTTGTTATCCTTCTTTCTCAGGCCCCCTTTGAGCTGGATCTTTCTGTTAACCCTTGCTGTCCTGGAGCCCAGTGGCTTGGACCGACTGCAGTGTCAGAATTGGTTTTGTTGAGTTGGGTTTGCTTGGTTTATTTTGGTATTTGAAACTGTGGGAGAAAAACCGCTGAGCCGCGAGGCTTGGTGTTCGTTGTCATGTAGGATTGAATTGCTGCAGTTCAGGTGAGAGGCAGGGTCATTCTAGCATTAGCAAATGGACTTAACTGGATCATTGTGACCTGCAGTGTGACCCAGGTACGAGGATGCTTCAGGTGTGTTCTAAAGTAACTTGCCTTTCCTGAATTCACTTTAAAACAAGTGAACTAAAAGAAAGCATATCCTGATGTCCCCCTGCGTCTCCCTGGTGCGCTCAGATAACTGGTCCGGGCAGCGGTGGGGTCACAATGTCAGCGAGTTCCAGCAGCGCTTCGACGCGGTGCTCACCGAGGGGGAGGGGCCTCTGCGCCTGCGCAACCTCTACTTCCTGTTCCTGATTGAGCTGCGCGCGCTGTCGAAGGTGCTGCCCTTCTTCGAGAGGCCCGACTTCCTGCTGTACACCGGGGACCCCGCCCAAGACAGCAGAAACAAGGACCTCCTGCTAGAGCTCCTCCGCCTGGCCAAGTGAGTGCACTGCGGGACACCGCCGACAATTACGGTATTCAGAGCCCAGCGCCACGGCGTAGATTGCAAGCACCAGGTCTGATCGCTGAACTGAGCCACAAATGCAACGTTTCAGTGTTGTTGTTTTCTTTCTGGTGCCTGATTTTTAATGCTCTTTCTGTTGTCTGTTTTTTTGTTTCTATGTTCTGTTCATTGCAGATCTTTTCCTCTGCACTTTGACGAAAACTCAATGTTTGCCGGGGATAAGAAGGAAGCAGCGAAGCTGAAGGTAAGTCCGGAGCATTCAGCAGCTTTGGGCTGGGCTGGGGACACACTCGCTGATCTCATGGGCTGGGCTGGCTTGGGGTCATGCTCGCTGATCTCATGGGCTGGGCTGGCCTGGGGACACGCTCGCTGATCTCATGGGCTGGGCTGGCCTGGGGACACGCTCGCTGATCTCATGGGCTGGGCTGGCCTGGGGACACGCTCGCTGATCTCATGGGCTGGGCTGGCCTGGGGACACGCTCGCTGATCTCATGGGCTGGGCTGGCCTGGGGACACGCTCGCTGATCTCATGGAATCTTTCTTCCTGTTGCAGGAGGACTTCCGCTTCCATTTTCGGAACATTTCCCGGATCATGGATTGTGTCGGCTGCTTCAAGTGCAGGCTGTGGGGAAAACTGCAGGTACAGCAGGAGCACACAGCCCTGGTCTCTGCCTGGCTCCCTTAGAAAGGAATGGAAATGAGGAGATTAGCTGCAGCAATTCAGTGTCCCAGAGTTGATTACCTGCGTTCTAACACTCACTCAAAAAACGGTGCAAATTGAAGTTTAACATCTAAAAGGGAATCGCTGCTTACCTGATTGTTGTGTGTCTGTGCTTGTGGTTGAGTGCTGGGTTGTGTGGTTGAGTGTTGGGTTGTGTGCTTCTGTGCTTGTGGTTGAGTGTTGGGTTGGGTTGTGTGTTTCTGTGCTTGTGGTTGAGTGCTGTGCTTGTGGTTCCAGACCCAGGGCCTGGGCACAGCTCTGAAGATTCTGTTCTCTGAGAGGCAGATTGAGTCCCTGCAGGAGTCTGGCTCATCCCACTCCAGCTTCCAGCTGACTAGGCAGGAGATTGTGGCGCTCCTCAACGCTTTTGGGAGGTAAAGCATGCAGTCCAGGCCCCACTCCGTGTGGACCCATCAGTACATGTTATCTGGGGCATTAGCCTCTATTGTCTGTCTGTCTATCTATCCATCCATCCAGCCATACACACATATACATACTGGAAGAAATTACCTTGGTCTTTGACCTTGTCTGCAAACTTCCAGACAATGGCGCTGTCTAATTGCTGTGAAGTTGTTGTTGAGGTGTGTGTGTGGTGTTTTTTTTTTTATTTTACATAAATGCTGTGCCCTGGTGATTTTTTTATATTTGTTTATTCATCTTTTTGGTAGAATTTCAACGAGTATAAAGGAACTCGAGCACTTCCGAGGCCTGCTGTCGAAGGTACAGTGAGGGATCATCCGCTATGGACACGGAAAACTGAAGAATTCCAGGCCTTCCAAACACTCCTTTCCTCTTTATTTTTCCTCAAGAAAACAGGAGGCCGAGGAGGTCTCGTATCTTTCTGTTTTGCATGATTGTCGGGGTGAGGAGGTGATTCAAGAAGGCTTTTGAAGTGTGTTGTGTGTGTGTGATGTAAATGCATTGCTGCAGGATCAATGATTTGAACATGAAACATCCTACCCTTTAATTTTGTAACTCCCAGTGTTTGAAATGCCCCGGTCCTGCCTCTCCCAGCTAGGGAGCTGCTTGCTGTTCATTGTGGAATTTGAATTAACTGGGCAGGTTTACTGGTGATCTGTGGAAAACTCATGTTTGACCATCTCTGATTTTAAACAGCAGATACTGCATTAATCAACCACTAGAGGGTGCCATACACTGTATAAGAAAGAAAAGTAACCTATAGAAAGAGATTGGATGACGTGTATGAGATTCTTTTGCACCTGTATCATTAAAACGAAGGATCCATGATGAAGATCTAATTGTGTACAGTAATCACGTCCCTGTGTCTTTGTATTGAACCTGTGGTTAATGGTGCTGCAAGGGTCTGGCAGATCCTCCTGCACTGAAAGAGCCTTCTTGGTTTGTTTAAAAAATAAGAGTACTTATCTGTCTTTTTTTTGTGTATATGTTGTATAATCAAATACAGCTTTTTGTTTGTTGTTATCACATGCATCCTATTTAATTAAGTTTGTTTTAATAAATGATGGTTGTGGTTGGCAGCTTTTCAAATGCACTGAATGAAAAAGGTGGTAATTAACCAATTATTTCAATAGTAATAATAAAAGTTCAGGCTGCTGCTTGTAAATGTTGTGCATCGTTTTTTCACAGGGGTAAGTTTACCTGCAGTGATGCCAGACTCATGCTGTAGAGTGTTTATATGTGGCTGCCCCAGGACATGCCTCTGCAGAGACGGGACATTGACTTTCCTGCAGAGTGCAGTCTGTAACATTTTTTAATTTTTTTTTTTTTTTTTTTTTTTATCAAATGTTTTTTATCCATGAAGGCATTTTGTTCTTTTCAATAACTGTTTTTGAGAAACTTCAAATTGATTTGCATGCAGAGATGTGATCTTGCAGCCTCACCCTGACAGCTTGGGTCTGGGTAGCAGTGGTCAGTGGGAGAAGCAGATGGTCCTGTTTAGATTTCACATCCAGACTTTACAAACAACCCGTCTGTCTGCATTAGCTTAAAGCCAGCATGGTGTCACTCTGTAATAGAAACGGTATAAAGTGACATAGGAAAAAACAAATAAAAAATAAAATTAAAAAAAACTCCTTTGCACGCTGTCTGTCGCAGGGCTGCGCGGGCCTGGCTTCACAGGCAGGGGGCTGCTTAACATTACCAGGCTGTGCTGGAGAGACAGGGCAGTACAAGCCTCTCTGGGACCGAGTCTGAATGAAATCATTATGAAGTGCTTGGAATCTTCTTGTAGGAATTGTAAAAGCAATCCTGCTGCCCCTGTGGAGTGTTGAAGAGCAGAGACTGCTGCACAGGGCTGCTTTATCAAGGTCTTTGCACCAGACATGAGACTGGCATGACTGAGTGTATGAACGGAAAATTAAACTTAGTGTTACACAACCAGAAACAAAACAGTGATGTTTTAAATTGAAGGATGCATGCATGGAGTGGTACCTTGCTTTGTAACACTGCCAGTTATCTGCTAAGAAAGAAATACAAAATAATAATAAATGCACATTTGCAAACTGGTGTGAATATGTGCTAAAGTGAGGAGAATGGACACAATGCAGAATTAAAAAGGGAAGGGATTTGGAATATACTCTGCCTGAGCACCAGTTTCCTGAATTAAAAGAATGAACAGTCCCTTTTAAAACAGTGCAATAAAACTTTATTGAAACACGGTAATGCGTGCATACAGATTAGTGAAACTAGAAATCTAGATAAATCTCTTACATTCCTCAGGACACAAATCGAAAACAAACAAACAACTTAACATTTTAAATACATAGCATATAGTTTGGGAATATACTGTACAGGTTTGAGAATGTTTGAATTTTTGATCACCTTGATGATACTATAGTACATGGGAAGCACAAGGAACAGACATTCCCCCCCCTCCCCAAGCAACCAGAAAGGGCAGCAATGCCTGATGGTATGATAGTTGCATCCAGAAAGGGCAGCAATGCCTGATGGTATGATAGTTGCATCCAGAAAGGGCAGCAATGCCTGATGGTATGATAGTTGCATCCAGAAAGGGCAGCAATGCCTGATGGTATGATAGTTGCATCCAGAAAGGGCAGCAATGCCTGATGGTATGATAGCGGCATCCAGAAAGGGCAGCAATGCCTGATGGTATGACAGCGGCCTCTCACCTAAGGGTTTTGGATGTACTTTGACTTGAATAAAACCAGTCGAGCTCTCTAACACTCGGATTATCACAGTTCAACAGTTAGGCAAGCAAGTAGAATTCAATATTTGGTCCCTATGGCACCTCGGTAGTGGTCCTGTGAAATGTTTAGTTTAATTATTGCACTGTAAAAAGAAATGTGAAATCCAAGTTTCCACTGCCCAGATAGGACGCCTCCTCATAGAGGATCGTTATTTCATTAGATGGGAGATGGGGGGGGGGGGGGTGCAATATTAAAGGTCAGGAATGGGACACTTTTTTACTGTTCTGGAAAAACGCTACGTCATGTGCAGTCACACGACCTGCACTGAGAATGCTTTACTAAGCATTCTCCACACAAGACCTACATGAGACGGATTCCTGCCGAGGGAGGGGGCCAGCAGTCACTGCTCACAGAGAGCAGGATCTGGGCAGTGGAAACGCAGCCCCTTTCAAAACAACAAACATATATATAGAAATAAATAGTTGTTTAAGGGCCAACTCAGTTTCATTACTAACATTGAAATACTGCACCTAACTTATACACTATTCCCAATTGGGAAATGGGACATAACTTGAATCCTGCAAAATGAAATGGTCACAGTCTCTGAAAATTCAAAGAAGAATGTGTTGACTAGTTTTCTACTCTTGTTTATCACATCATAAACACACCGGCCTCTTTGAACAGGGGTGCCCAAACCCAGCCCCTAAGGCACAAGCTGTCCAGGTTTTTGTACCAATGATGTACATTTTAAAGCTGCATTGCTTGCTAGTACCTGAAACCTGGACACGGTGCTACAGCCCTCAGGCATTGCATCCAGACACCCACTCAAATTCCAGATCTAATTCAGCACACTCTCCGCTGCGTTGAAAGCCATCAGGACGGCAGCTCTTTTTCTTCCCGCTGTCCTAAGTTTGGCACAACAATGAACAAAACCGACTGAAAGCAGAGCGTTCAAGAGGACTGGATCCCCCAAACCGAGGCACGTACCCCTTTCTATTTTTTAATTGTTGAACATCCTTAAATTTGGAATATTCTGTGCAAGAGGAATGCTTTTTTCTCCTCTCTGCTTTTCAGTTTTATTCGCATTTTAAAATATCAAGACGAACGTACATTCTTTAAATCACAGTAAAAGTGCATTCAGATGAAAATGGGAGAATCACGTACCACAAGACACAGCACCCTCAAGCCCTGCACATGTGCAGCGGACCAGCCTGTGAGAAACTGAACAACAATAAACGCATAAATAAATGAATCAATAAATAGATAACCCTACAAACGGTCTAAACAGGAACACAGCAGCTCCCTCAGCCCGCCCGGCTCCTCCACACGCTTATTTTTTGCAGATTCTTATTTATTTCTTCCTAAAAAGTCACATTTTTTAAAATAAACCATGTTCCCTTAGTCACAAAACGTTGGTATCAGTGGAACCTGTGAGAGAGCAGCTGAGCTTGTGAGCTGGACACCCTACTCTCTGAATTAGCCAGGGCATTTCCATTCCAAAGAGGGGCAGATAAGTTTCATTATTAATAACCCTTGAATGTAATAAGTTCTTATCCTCAAACTACTTCACTGGAAACCCAGACAACTGCATTCCAACTGATTCTATAAAATACATTCTCGAAATACACTGCGTTTACCTAAGAGGGAAAGACACAACCTGCAACCCCCGCATTTATTTATTTATTTGTTTGTTTGTTTGTTTGTTTACTTTTTAAAGCCCTCAAGAGGTTTGTGCAAACACAGCTTTATCTATGCCAGCTCATTCTCCAGTTTGATTCAGAACTAGCTTTAATCTGAGCTCCAGTCACACCCAGCTAACTCAAAGAGTTTGCACTGATTTAATCAATTCAGAGCTGTACCAGTTAGTGTGAGGGTGAGGGTGAGGGGGGGGTGACCATGCTGAATTGTTTACCGTGTCAATGAGTTCAGGAATGACAGAGACAGTAACATATGCAGTGCTTGCAGAGCTGCGAGGACAGACCGCTATTAAAGGCCAAGTGCTTATTGAAGGTGCTAAGGTTACTTGAGGGCTGACCGGGACTCTGCACTGTTTCTTTTAAGCATTTTCTACTGATCCAGGGTAAGGTAAGGAACGTAGTGATGCTGTGCTACAAGTCAGGGTCCCCAGCCTAGTCACCAGAGGATGCGGAGGATCCTGCACAGCGGCTCAGACCCCAAGGTGTTTGAACAGTGGCTGCTTTACTCTCCTACAGAAGCATGCGAGTTGTGTTGCCAATTGGCTCCATGATTTCATAAGCCTCGAGACATTACTGAGCCACCAACAGAGAACATATTCTGATATCATAAGGCAGGGGTGTCCAATCACAGCCCTGGAGGGTCGTTCCACTCCAGGTTTAACAGGTACAATGAGATAATGAACGACTTCAGGGACTGGATGGAGGTTTAATTAGTTCAATGAAACGATTTAGTACAGGGTTGGAACAAGGACCAGGAGTGGAAGGGTCCACTTTGGCCAGCCCTGGTGTAAGGTGCCCATCAGAATCTCTCTATACGTCTCTAATATAGGTTGGCTAACATTGCAGTGCAGAAACCTAGTTTTAGAAAGAAGGCAACATCGCTGCCCAGAGCTTACTTCAGACTAATCGAGCTGGAAGGATTATGATTCCTCTCTTCTATCTCAATCTTATGATTCTTCTTCTCTATCTCAATCTTATGATTCCTCTCCTCTATCTCAATCTTATGATTCTTCTTCTCTATCTCAATCTTATGATTCTTCTTCTCTATCTCAATCTTATGATTCCTCTCCTCTATCTCAATCGTGTATAAACATGGCTTCTCTTGACCGAAACGCTGACATCATCACATTTCAGCCTCAGGGCATGGTGGCCCGTCACCATGGAAACACAGTACTTAGGGGACAGAACCACACCCTTCTTAGCCCTCTCAGACTAAGAATAAGATAGGCTAAGATATTTTCACTGTGCATTGCATGCTGATATGTTTGTTAGTACAGAGTTATTTTCGCTTTTTATAGGAATGAAAATATTCTTACTGTGTTCTCAAAACCCCAACCACCCCCATGTTATACACCAGAAATCAATACCAAACACCAGAGCTCAATACCAGACATCAGACCTCAATACCAGATACCAGAAATCAATACCAGACACCAGAGCTCAATACCAGACACCAGACCTCAATACCAGATACCAGAGCTCAATACCAGACACCAGAGCTCAATACCAGACACCAGAGCTCAATACCAGACACCAGAGCTCAATACCAGACACCAGAGCTCAATACCAGACACCAGAGCTCAATACCAGACACCAGAGCTAATAATAATAAACCACAAAACAGGCAAACAGTTGAGCATCAGCTGAAACCCACAGTCATCGCACACACGCTACAATCTGTCAATTCTTTTAAAGTTTACACAGTGGAACGCTATTCGATGTAAAAAAAATAAATAAATAAATGAAAAGGAAAAACAAAAAGCTTTGGGTTCGGTTTGTATGCAAGGACAGAAAGAAAGAGAACCCACAGAAAACCCTAAGCTCAAAATGGGATTCTTTCTTTAGTGACTGTCTTGTCTTGTATTAAACACTGTTCAGTAACTCACAGCAAGAATCAGCTACAACCTCAGAACCTGACCCTTGACCCGACTCTCACTTCCCAGTTCATTGGCCCCCCCAGAATCAGGTTGGGACCTGGGTCCGCATGCTGATTGCCCCCCCCCCGCATCAGGTTGGGACCTGGGTCCGCATGCTGATTGCCCCCCCCCCGCATCAGGTTGGGACCTGGGTCCGCATGCTGATTGGTCCCCCCCGCATCAGGTTGGGACCTGAGTCCACATGCTGATTGGCCCCCCCAGCATCAGGTTGGGACCTGGGTCCGCATGCTGATTGGCCCCCCCAGAATCAGGTTGGGACCTGGGTCCGCATGCTGATTGGCCCCCCCAGCATCAGGTTGGGACCTGGGTCCGCATGCTGATTGGTTCATTCTATACACACTGCACTAGCCCACTTTCCTGCACACATAAAATCAAATTGAGACGTCCAGATCTCCAATAACAAAAAGGACCTTGACGTTTGGTAAATCTGCAGCACAGCTAGCTGCTTGCAACAATCCCTTTTCACCATGCTGCTAAAAAAAAGAATGGCTAGAGCTTGAGCTTTGCAAGTAGAGAACATTTCTTGAAAATATCACTTCAAACAAGTTGCTTTGAAAGCTGCCCCGTTACAAAGCCTAAATAAAAAGGCTGTCAATTATTTATAAATGGTAATAAAGACACATTTGGAATGGTAAGACAAACCTTCTGCCAGGGTTGTACTCAGTATGATATTTAGCTTATCCATTATTGTTTTATCATACAGTGCACTGGTTTGCAATAACAAAAGCTCTGTTCTAATGGCACATTTTCAGGTGCTCTGAAGTGATGGGATCAACACTGTAAACTGGAACACGAGGGAACATGGGTGGAACATGGACACACACAATGCTTTTAAACTGGCAGGGGTGGCAGGTCCTGCCTCTCTGATCTGCGCCAGCCTTCCCCTTCGATAAGGTAGGGAGACAAATAAGAGTCTCTACTCGAATTGCGTAGGCCACATTCTTCTAGCTGATAAAAAAATAAAGCAAAAAAAGAAGAAAATGCTTTTCTAGCATTCCTGACAACCAAACCCTGTTGGTTAGTTTAAATAGCTGCTTGAGTAGGCCATTTCATTCGACTCGCTCAAATTAAATTCTGCTGCACTGCTACAAAATTCCAATTTATTACACATCTTTTGCCCACCCTTCCAAATGAAGCCTCTTTTGTGCAGCCCTGAATGAGTTAGGATGCTGTCAGCTCCTTCGTGGCGGGGGCTGCTGTAAGTGTGGGCCCCAGCTTGAAGAGACTTGCATCCTTTCTCTGTTCTGCAGGAATGTTTCTCTGCATGGACATCTAGCTGGAAACACCTTGTGATTCCCTGCACAGTAAATGCAGGCTTTCCCACGCCAGAAACAGGCCTGGCTGAAACTCGGGCTGTGCATTTCTCAGGTCACAAGGACAACATTGGCAAGTTTTTATATGTACTGTACACAACATTCCTACAAAACATGTAGAAGAACCCAACAGGGAAGCCATGAGAAGGACGGGTGGTAGACTGAATGTGCAAGTTCACATCCCGGCTTGTAACTGTTTCAGTAAAGGTACACAGGAAGCTCTGGGGTCAGCCACTGCAGGCAGACACACCACAGACAGACAGACCGCAGAGAAAGCTACAAACCTCCACACCTGCGATCTGACTTCTCTTCGGTTTAAAAACAAAACACCTCTTCAGCAACGACAGAATTCAGGTGTCTCAGAGTGGAACGTTCATTTCTCATCTCCACTCGACTCCCTGGATACAAGGAAGTTGAGTCAGCGTACAAACTCTTCTCTTGTAAACTGTTCCAGGCATAGCTACCATTCCAAAACGCTACAGGAAGTCCGCTCTCTCCCACCCCCATGCCCAGGGATGGTTCGGTGGAGTGCAAGGGTACCAGTTCAGCTCCGTGGGGTTGCGCAGTCAGTTTTGCAAAGTGGAGGAGAAGAAGAATGGTTTAGCAGAATTGAAACATAGTTTCTGTTTTGCAGAGTTGAGTAAGGTAGCCTAGCAGTATCTACTTTCTGAGGAGTGTAGTCAGTTGACTCTGCATCACAAGTCTTTGCTGAGTGGATCAGAGCAGGGGTCGTCAATAGGCGGACCGTTCATATGTTCTGAATGGACTCATGCAGTAACAAGACAGCAAGGAAGGCAGACTATTATAAAGCAGTTCTGCTAAAAAAAATAAAAAAAAGATTCCTAATAAACCAAAAAATTATTCTTTAAACCTAGTGATGAACTCTGAAACCAGCAACAACATGTGTAATATAACCATTTGTGTAGCTATGTGTGTGTGTGTGTGTGTGTGTGTGTTTGTGGATATGGTTATAGCAGTCCATGCAAAAATATTGCTCCAGACCCTGACCTTGCTGTAAGCATGAATTTTCTTCATATTAATGAATCAACTACCCCTGGACCAGAGCGGCTCGGAACGACACATTCTGCAGAGCGGGGAGCTGGTTTAGTTTGCAGAGCTCTGCAGGGTGAAGTGTGGCTCTGCAGGCTGGGGCTGCTAGATCTGCGGAGTGGAGCAGTGGTTCTGCGGAGTGGAGCAGAGGTTCTGCGGAGTGGAGCAGAGGTTCTGCGGTGTTGAGTAGTAGTTGTGGTGGCTGTTCTGCACGTTGCCATAGGCCAGTAGAAGTGGGGCCGTGGCGGCGGGGGGCCCGTTCAGCAGGTGTGGCACCACAGTGAAGCTGCCGTTCCTCCGGATCGTTCCGTACCAGCCGGATCCCGACTGCGGCGTGGAGGACAGGATACTGAGCAAAACACAGCGAAAACACAGACAGAAAAACATCACAAAAACTACCAGGTAACAGAATACGAGGAAAGCTTTCTATTCTTTTAATACATAAACTTAAAACAGGAAACTTTGCTGAGCAGAACAAACATAGTGTAAGAATCTTCTATCTACCAATATTACAAATACATATTCTTTAAATAATCCTTTATACGGGTCATTCCATGAAAAGCTCTCACCTGTTCCTCTCTCCCCGGGATCCCACGCTCCGAGACAAGTCGTCATCGCTGTCGTAGCGGCGTGGGTTATCAAAAAAATACGCTCTGGAGCTGAAACTATGGCTGTTTATCATTCCTCCGGACGTCTGCAACAACAATAAGGCTTCAGTATAGAACCGAGAAACACACATCACAGCTAATCAATGCAAATACTCGACCTGCACCGAAAAGGGCTCAAATGGCAACCCTGTGGAGCGCAAAGGCCAACTCAGTGCACCCTGCTGGGTCCCAGAGAACCAATATTCAAACCAGCGACCTCACGTGACTCAGTGTAGCGCTTATTACAAGGTGCGCTCTGGGGACCTGTGCATCTTTACACCCTCCGAAATGTAATATAATGTCTGATGTTGCCACTGTCTACTGCTTTTGAGAAGATGATGATATCGATCAGGGTTGGGTCAAGTCCTGTTTATCAATTCTAATCCCAATTCTTTGAAAAATTGTATTTTAGAGACATAATGATTGTGATTGAATTGGCTTCAAATGAAAGCAGTCAAACAACTGACTAACAATGACTTCTCAATTTAAGTAAATGTGTTGCCACTTTGAGAAGCTCTTTAAACAGAATACAGCCAATTGCAATTATGATCAATGATGTGTTGGAATTGATTAAAAGGGAACTGGAATTTGAATTTGAAATTGATTTTAAAAAGTAATTAGAATTTAACAGGAATTGACCCCACCCTGATGTGAGTAGTCCCACCCTGTCACAGTCAGTTGGCTGGATAGACCCCACCCTGAGGGGGGTAGTCCCGCCCTGTCACAGTCAGTTGGCTGGATTGACCCCATCCTGAGGGGCGTAGTCCCGCACTGTCACAGTCAGTTGGCTGGATTGACCCCATCCTGATGCACGTAGCCCCACCCTGTCAGTCAGTTGGCTGGATAGACCTGTAGAGTGCATCTCACCAGGTTCTGATTGGGCCGCTGCACTCTGAAGAAGACCACCACCAGGCTGGTAGGGAGGAGCTCCCAGAAGAAGAGGATGATCCCGAACACCACGTAGGCCTCCCCGCTGATCTTCTCCACATCCGCCTGCACAGGCAACAGCGGCAGCGTTATCAACACAGAACAGCATGCAACCCCATCACTGCACAGCGTTATCAACACAGAACCGCATGCAATCCCATCACTGCACAGCGTTATCAACAAAGAACCACACGCAATCCCATCACTGCACAGCGTTATCAACACAGAACCGCATGCAACCCCATCACTGCACAGCGTTATCAACACAGAACCGCATGCAACCCCATCACTGCACAGCGTTATCAACACAGAACCGCATGCAACCCCATCACTGCACAGCGTTATCAACACAGAAGAGCATGCAATCCCATCACTGCACAGCGTTATCAACACAGAACCGCATGCAACCCCATCACTGCACAGCGTTATCAACACAGAAGGCGTGGGCCTTTTGCTCTTCATTTTAATGAATGATGGTGATAGCGACAGGCACTGTAGGACTGGTATGACGAGTAAGCGAGAAGGTGGAGTGAAAATAGTACAAAAACTAAACGATACATTTATTCATCTTAAACTTAAAAAAAGAGAAAGAAATAAAAGGAATGCAAGAAGAGATGTAACCATGGCAACATCTCCTCCTGACAAAAAGGCCCAAAGTTCACAGAACTGTGCCCTGAACCACTCCACAAAGGCACGGTTATCTTGAACCACGCGCACAAAGACAAACGGTGTTACCAATCCTATCAGAAACACAATGGAAGAGGTCAATTAACGGACAGTTAACAAAAATCGAGGCTGTTTGTCTTGGTCAGCAGGGTTTGTTCAGACAGACAGGGTTCTGCAGCATGAGCGTGTATGCAAGTAAATAACATGAACTCAGAGGAATTGGTGCAGCCTTTAGACACAGAAGCGTGTTTCCCACTAAGCAGCTGCAGTCAGTCCTCTATCAAAGTTAAATCAAAAGTACTGATTGAAATAAATTAGTAACATGAGGGCCCAGCCGTTTACACAAGCATTTGTGCTACAGTACATATAGCCGGAGTCTCTATGGGCTGCAACACTCTTTTGGTGGCTCCCCTGCACCCCCCCTGGGACCCACCTGGTCGGAGATGTTGTACCAGCCGTAGTTGAAGGAGCTGGGCCGGTCCTCGGGAGACAGAGCCACCACCACCAGGTTATAGCAGGCTCTGGAGGTGTAGAGCAGGATCACTGCCGCCCCTGTTGCAGTGGCTTGACACACAGATGTGCCCTGCAAACACAAAGAGATAGAGCTAGAGACACTGGATCAGCTCAGAGACGGTCTCTTTGCAACCTGCTACAGACTTAAGGGGACTCAACAGGCGACCCTCACAGTGTAACACAATAATTCAGCACAAGAGTCAAACCGGCGACCTCTCGACCCCGTGACTCGCTGCAGTGCTCGTTTCTAGGTGCACTTGGGGACCTGTGTATCTTTGCACCCTCCAAAGTTTAAAGAGCAAGTTTATTTTTTGTATTAATATTTGTTTTTATCATAGTAAATCATAGTATAACACATGCATTTATCATGAAAAATGAAATTAAAATGAAGCTACTATCTAGCCCAAAATTATTTAATGCTAGCACAAGGCAGCTAATTTTACTTGCCAAGTTCCAGGACTTCAGTACTCAATTTGTTTGTTATTATCTTTAAAAATCGACAGCTTTATATTCCTGTCACCAAAACCGTTGCTAGATCCATCCCACACTGAAACCTGCCTGACACCGTTTGCAGCAGTGGGTGGTTAACTACAAGCTTCCCTGAAGTTCAGGAAACCAAAAAAAACAAAAAACAAAGAAAAACCAAAACCAAAAAAAAACCCAAAGAAAAATCAAAAAAAAAAAAAAAAACCCAAAAAAAAACCAAAAAAACCCCAAAAAAACAAAGAAAAACCAAAAAAAAAAAAAACCAAAAAAAAACCAAAAAACCCCCAAAAAAACAAAGAAAAACCAAAAAAAAACCAAAGAAACCCCCCCCCCCCAAAAAAAAGAAAAACCAAAAAAAGACACCCCCCCCAAAAAAAACAAAAAGAAAAAGCTAAGCGAACTGCACTACAGACAAGCTCCTGTTACAGGGGCTCTTACTTTGGACTCGAGGTAGACGTTGGCAGAGGACATCTTGGCGATCCTGAAGATGCAGACGGCGAGTGAGACAGCGCAGAGGATGAAGAGGCTGTCATTGATGAGCACCCTGGCCAGGACGGCGTGCCTGAGCTCCCCGTCCGGCACGCTGCCCTGCAGCAGCATGGCACACGTCACGTTCACCACCAGGAAGAAGAGGCTCATGAACAGGAAGACCAGCTGCAGCGGCACCCTGAGGAACACACACAATCAGACAGGGCTCCCAGACCACAGTCTGACCAGGCTGCCAGTAGGCTATTCAGACTGTATTTAATGTACTATTTCATGTATTATGCTACTATCATGCATTATGCACTTTCCACTGTAGTTAATGTAGTATGCTTTTTTATTTTCTATACTGTATATGAAGTAGACAGTATTTGAAGTATTATGGATCTTGTAAAGCGCTTTGTGATGGTGCTCCACTATAAAAGGCGCGATATAAAATAAAGATTGATTGATTGACTGAGCTCTCCGTGGAAAGCCGGTGCTGACAATCAGGTGAGGGTCAGTGCTGTTGATTGGACTAACTCACCATTCCAAGTGGAATGAGTGAAGAAACAGCTGCTTTTCAGCCTCTGTGGTGATCAGCAATCCACACAAACCCCAGCAGCTGTTTCTTCAGTGGTCTCTCTCAGAATGGTAAATTAGCCCAGTCAACACCAATGGCCCTCACCTGTGGAGAGCTGGATCTCTATAATTGAGTAATGGGTTTGTGACGCTATATATAACACAATGATAGCAAACATGCAAACTGGACTAATCCCTGCATATTAGTCCCGGAAGAAGCAGTGTGATACTAAAACTGGACTGGGTACAGTCAGTCAGCCCACTGGACCAGGTTGTTGTTATTAAGGGGGATAAGAGCTTTTAAAAGCAGCTTTTGTTCCAGCCACAGTCTAGCCAGCAGAGCACACTGGAAATCAGATTTAGATGAGCTGCTCGACTCAATTCATTTGAATTTGCAGTCAGGGCAGAGAGAGAGAGAGAGGAGAGAGGAAAGAGAGCGAATCAGCTCCCCCAGTATCACATGCTAGCTGTTTACTGGATTTCTCAGTCACAAGCCTGTGGGATGAATGGGGCCAGCTGTTGTGAGTGCCGTCTATGTGTCTGAAAAGCCTGGAACTATAGATACGGGAGAAGAGACCCCCATTTAAGAAAAAAAAAAAAAGAAACACACCCGCCAGCTGCTGCATAATAAACAGATTGGACCTCATTCTCATAAGTGCATGGATAAACAGCCGGGTCTCCAAAACACATAAGAACAAATCTGAATGCAAAAATGTACAGTGTCATTTATTACGGTATTATACATCAAACATTTGAAAAATAATAATAATTTTCTTACTTGTATTTGTTGAGCTCTGGAGAATATTTAGCTTTGGCTTTAAACATGACCTGAGAGAGAGAGAGAGAGAAACACTTGTTAGAGGTATAGAAGAGGTGCCCAGGGCAGTGGGACAGCAGCATCCATCTCTGCAGCTAAAACTACTGTACAATACAGGCAATCTGAACAGATATCAAACAATATCAGACTATTTGCATGTAGAGCTTTTTCGAAGCTGGCAATTCAGATCAGCTGCATTGATCTGCGCTTGACTGAGCGGTCGGAGCATGCAAGGTTGGAAATCAATCATTCTGTTGTTAGACCAAAGGGTAGGATAAGGCAGGACTAGGTCTCTGCAGGTCTATTGGATTTGCTATTAAAGCAAGCTAGATGTTATCCAGTCCTACATCCAGTGATGTGTCCAATATGCTACAGGCATCTAAAACCAGGTAAAACAAACAACCCTGAATGCAAAGCCTTTGCAGGGTCTGTCGTCTGCAGTCACTGCCGGAGAAAGGAAGCAGCCTCTCAACTCAGAGGAACTCCTGTGCACTAAAAACAGAAGAACAAGCCGCTCCACACAGACATGCTAAACACTCAATCAGTCTGTCCTGTGGGTGCGCTGCAGAACGCTGCCACTGTGTAACAGTGCCCTAAGCAAACCACAAACAACATGCCTGTCCAGTACTGGAACAAACGTTTCTGACATCCCACCACCGCCAGCACCCTGCAGCAAAACTACTTTCAAAATCACTTGAAACTAGTTCTCTGACTAGTTCAGCTTAACAAGGAGGCTTTTACTTTATTTTTTGGCTCACTCCAGTGGCATTCCTCAAGTGGAGGGATTACATTTAAACTCATGAGACCCACATTAGCCTTGTGCAGGACCGCCCTTAATAATGAAGGAGCATAATCAACACAGAAAAACAGGCAGTCCTTTAAAATAAAAGCGCTCACAGCCCTGTTTTCATAATATCTCCAATGGACCCTGTTCATTCACTGCTTTCATGGCTGAGATCACATGCAAACAACACACATGATTTCACTTTGCATTTATATTAGTATAACGCAGTGCACGTGCCTGCATTACATCAAACTGAGTGATCATTGGTCTACAACAACAGTGCAAGTACTTTACAAGTTAAGCTGAAAAGAAATTAAATAGAAAAAACTACTGTTGAGCAGCTTTTGTTATCTAGCAGGTATGCCCCTTATTCAAGATGATCCTGATTTTGTATAGAAAATGCTAATATGATTAAATGGGTTTATAAAAGAAAGCAGCATAGTAGACAATATATTTTTAACACTGACTGCAGGAGGTCTTGAACACATGATCAGTTGTTTGAGAGTGTGCACCATCAATCACTTAACCCTAAGCCAGTCTCAAGTTCTCTTTCTGCGTAACTCTCTGCGGTCGACACTTGTGTCAACAGAGGCTTCGCTCTACTGATTGGCTGCAGGTCGGTTTCACTTCCCTTATTTACTTACTGTGAGCGTCTTCAGAGTTTAGCTGTGGCCTGAAATCGGACCATTTGTTGTGGCAGTGGGTAGTGTGTAAAAAGGAAGAGTCTGCAGTACAGACTCGCACCTAAACCCAACGCTGAATAGCAACACCACAAAAACCATTCCCAATGATGACGGCTGCCAACCTGCAGTCACCGTGCATCAATATCTAAAAGGGCAGCGTTACACAAATCAATTCAGCATTCCTTCAGCACTCCATGAAGGCTTGTGGGCAGCTTTCAACTTGCCCCCAAAGTGTTTAGGTTTTAAAAACGAATCGGATCTACCTAGAACTGTATATGAATGGACCGATTAGGATTTAAGAATGCAAAAAAACCAAAACAAAAATAAACACATTTGAATGAAACATTGTGTTTTTCTCAGTTGACATCAAAGGGTTGCCGGAGATGCAGCATCATTCACGTTATAATTAATTATATTATATTATATTATATTATACCCCTTTTGGGTTTTCGATTGCCAGGTGATTTATGGTTCATGCACGTGTGTGTTGCAGTTAGTGAATGCTCTGCCTCTACTGGGATTAACAGAGTCCACGGTGAGCTGAGAGAGGGTTAACATGGATTTACCCACGGCTGCTGTCCTAGGGTTGATTGATTGATGGATCTGGGACAGCAGAGTGATGATGGCAGCATTAGATTTCATTCCTTTATTTAGGAGATATTTACTTTATTTGTATTTAGACATCTCTATCTAAAATAGCCATCACATAATGTACTAGAAGCTGCTACTGTCACAGCGTTTCAAATGAATTAGATCACACTTGACCTGGGAATCACATGGCATTGGCAAAGTTGTTACAATTATTGTATAACACGTGGTAATGAACAAAAAATGTCCATACAGCTTTTTGAGTGGAGTAAATGCCTCCCTTACAGTATACAGTATCTCCCACCCTGGTGCTTTGTCCCTCTCCTATTGCATAGCAGTCTGATCCATTCCTGGTTTTACTACAAGTTTAATAACACACCTGACCTGGTTATCTGTATGCTGTAGCTAATCAAGTTTGTCATAACATCTGGAATGGACGAAACTGCTGTGCAATGCAAGTCTTCTTTCCGCCTTTGCTATTGTACTTACGGGAAAGCCTGGTCTAGTTCAGGAAGGAAGAAATGATATCTGTCATGTGACTAGCTGAATCAATGCGTCTCTAGGCTCCCAGTCAATAATATGAGTTGCAACTGGGCAAATGAGTAATAAGCCAATTGTTTCATAGTCATGTGACACTGAAGGTATCGTTTGGTTTTGTGGAAATCAGTTATCACTGCTGAGAAAGGCACTTTTTTTAAAAACAGGTATGACATCATGGCTTTCATATCAAAGAAAAACACCACTGTAATGCATTACATTATTAACCCTTAACTGCTGGGGTGAAACACGGTACATAAACACACACACAAACAGCGCCTTTCACGCCAACGCATCGAAGCGCTGGTTACATAGCAAGTACTCCAAAAACTAATGGGTCATTTATTTAAACTGCCAAGTATTTTGCCAAATCAACTAAAGGGGTAAAGAATGTATTATTCTTATTTTTTGCAGCATTTATTCCTCCCTCCTCCAGCACTTAAGGGGGCTCGGATAACAACGCGCACTGTAATATTCATTATTACAGAAGACTCCACTTACCTGTGCAAAATAAAGGTTGAGCAGACACAAGGTGAAGAACTGCAAGCAGACGGGAAAGCAGTACAACAACCAGAAAGGGACGGGCTGCAGCTGGTTCGCCTGGACGACGTTTTTGAAATAAAAGGAGAAAAGTGTAGTCCTGAGCGCGGACCAGAGCAGGCAAAGGAACAGAAATACGCTCTGGAAACTGAAGCGCCTGTGGCCGTAATGCAGTATCAACCAGAGCTGCAAATAAACAAATACAAACAGCAGCGAGTAGAGGCTGGTGTAGACCACCGTCAGCCCCAGCTCCACCGCCGGCGGGACCGCGGCTCGGACGGGCTCATCCGCGCTGTCTGACACTGATGTACAAGCACTCGAACTGACCTGGGTGTCTGTCAACAACATAGCAATACAGCTTAAAAAAAATAAACAACGGCTAATATTTAAAAACGAAGAGGGCTTAACTTTTTCAATTTAAAGCCTTTTTTTTATTTTTGTGGAAATTAAAAAAAACAATTTAAAACAACAAAACGATCAACAACACAACAGCAACAAAAACAACGACGGCGTTTCAAACTGCAACAAAAACAGAGCGGCGGAGGGGAATCTAAACAATCAGAAAGAAGATTATCATTTAATACAGGGGCATAAAAAAATACCCTCTTCTGTGTTACCCCCAACCTCCCTGCAAAACAAACAACTGAGAGAAAACGAGAGGGGGTGGTCTTAGGACCGCCCTGTGCACAACACATAACCGTGCTTAGAAACTGCGCACTTGTGAGCCATTTCGGCTCTACGGATTAATAAATTAGAAAGCGACTGGCTCTTTACGGAGCCAAAATGGCGGCAGTTTCCGCAAACGCTCGGCTCTGAAAAGACATTTACCTGCGGTCTCTACCCGCCTCCCTATTGGTCCCCAAAGATCCCGCCCTCAATTTATTCATCGCCGATAGGCTTGCGATAACATCAACTCTGTGCCTCACGCAGACAGAGGCGAAGTCATTGGTTAGTTTAGATGTCACATTTCCTGGCTCCTCCTTTGTTATTTCCCCTGACCCGTTCTGATTGGGTGTTTTCGTCTTGGATCTAGAGGAAAATCCGGAGGAGACACGACCCGTGCGCATTCAGACTAGCTGCTCAAGCGGACCGATAGCGAGCAATGAAAGCGATGTTTAAATTCCTCAGGGGGCCGATGCACAATCGGATCGTGGTTTTATATTCCTTATTTCTCTGTTGAATGGTAATTGGTTTTAAAGTAGACATTTCTGTTTTTTTAATTTGTTTACAAGAACAAAACAATACTGCAGTTAATTTGCAAAGTTGTGACCGGGGTGCGGGGCAGCACAGAGGCCGACTCCGATCTCACAGAATTAACATCAAACGGTTTTTTTCAAAGTTGTGGATTCCGGGAAAGCTTCTTTCATATATTTTGGCGATGCAGGTGAGCGAGGTCGTGTGTTACAGGTAAAGGTGGTGACTCAAGTCACTGCGCCTTTTAGTTGGAGGCGGGAATGGTATAACCGTGCAATCATTGCAAGCTGTATTGCTTTAGATTGCATTAATACCTCACTGTTGTTTTTTGAATGTTGAATCCTAACAGTGCCCCCTATTTACATGTGGACCGGCTGTAGTGTGTTTAGCTGATATGGTCGCTCTGGTGTAAATCATTCATTGTAAATAAAATAATTGGAGCTGACATTAATTAATAGTTATACCACAAGCATGACAAATAACACATGCATATCAGGAATGGAAACAAGACTCCTGTTGCATAGCACTTTGACCAATTCCAGGTTTTATTACGAGCTTGATTAGCCACAGTATAGAGGTAACAAGCCCAGGTATGTCTTAATAAACTCGTAGTAAAAACAGGAGTGGATCAAACTGCTATGCAGTGGGATTCTTAATTCTATCCCTGCATGTAATTGCATGCATATTGTAGATCTGCAACTTTCAGGGGTATCCTAGCAATTAAACCCAAATAAGTTCCACTGATGGTGAATTCTCGAGAGGCCTGGCTTCTGCACCAGCAGACAGGCTCCAGTACACAGAGCATGCACTGTACAGAGTGGGGTGGTACTGAGAGCATGGGAGATCAGCATCGCTCCACAGAGCCTTACTGGTCCAATACATGACTGTTCACACGATGGTAACCCACAGGAGCAGTGTGCTAGGTGCACTACGCCTCTCTCATTGCAGCAAACCTCTGTTCTGAAGTGCCTTATAATCATTCTGGAGATTGCTAACTCAACCCAAGCATCGATTACCAATTGCAGACCGAAAGCTTCAAACACGTTTGGCCCGACCACCTCTGGAAATTGATTTGATTTCTGCCACCCGCCCGGGAGTCTGTGGGAGGTTTTCATCATAAATGTTCCAGGTTAAATACATTCTGTGTTAGCCCTTGGGTTTTATTGAGAAAGTTCCCTTAGTGACCCTTCATGTAAACTCCAGTTTAGTTTAGTTTGTTCACTGTGTGCTGGCCAGAGCCAACACAGGTCTCAAGAGTGCAAGCACCAATGCAAAGAGAGACCGGATTCATCCAACACTCCAATAAAACATAGTAACAATGCAGCACTATAATATATCAAGCATGCACAAGCTGTACATATTCCATATCTATGATTCTGGTTTATTCTCCCCTTGCGTTTGTAAATATTCCACGTCTGGTTTATCCTGTTTGAATTTACTGAACCAGAAGCAAGCTATTGCTCTCCAGATTGTGTGTGTCGCTCTGATTCCAGCCCCTTGTGCGTGGGGTGCGGTTGTCCTGATTGTGTGCTTGTGCTTTTTGTGCTGCGCAGTGTTGAGTCAAGCAAGCTGACCGCTGGACTGTGGTTTCTGCACTGCAAGCTGGTGTCTAGGAGGTCAGTGCCCTGAAGAAGCCCCTGACCACTGTGCAGATCTACTTCCTCGAACTCATTCGCATCGGCGATATAATCAGTTTGCAACAATCATTTCCACCCATCATTTTGTGTTTTTTTCACAAATAGTCAGCTTGTAATTTTTATCATGCACTATGCCTGTTTTTAGAAGGTCTCAGATGCTCAGGAAGATCCAAATAATTTGTAGTGCTTTGCTGTCCCCTTCTGTGCAAAATGGATATTGCAGTTACTTTTTTGATACTTTCCAGCTGAATGTTGGACATGAGTGTCCCAAAACTGAAGTCTGTTTCTCAAATGGTTTGGATTGTGATCTGAGTGTGTAAGAGGTGGTAGTGTTATCTTTCTTCCCTCTTTCAGACGGAAGTCTCTGCAGACCCTGCTGATGTGAAGGCGGTGCACAACCATCTCCAGTGCCCCGTGCTCTTCCTGTTCACTCAGAGAGAGACGCTCGCGCTGGACAGGAGCACGGCTGAGTCTGTTGCCCGGAGACTGAGGGGAGAGGCGGGGGTGGTTCTGGTGCACAGGTAACATTGTGTGTGTGCCTGTGTCTGTCGTGGTGTGTGTTTGTCTGCAAGTGGGTCTGGGCATGTGTGTTTCTGGGTGTGTGTCTTTCTTTGTGTGTTTCTCTGTATGTGTGTGCATCTGCCTGCCTGTATGTGTGTATCTTAGTGTCTGTCTGTTTAAAGTTCCACGCAGCGCCTGTGTGAACGAATGAAGAGTGTTTTTCAGAGAGCAGTGATTATATTCTCCATGTCTCGACAGGGATCACCCAGGAGTGAATGTTCCTGCAGGACACAACGTGGCATACCGGCTGCCAGCAGAGGTGAGCCCGCCCCCCCCAGGGCACGGTCACACCCCCTCCAGTACGCCTGGCACCCATTGCTTCTCTGCAGGCACTGAAGAGAGGCACTGAAGTGAAGCTGTCAGTCTCTCCCATGCAAAGGAGGTCATTACCACACAGGTCACAGGAGTCCTGTATACAGGGACTGGGGGTGGAAACCTTTAAAATGTCTGCTCTCACTTTTATGAATTCAGCAGTCCAGAGCAGGAGTTTTAATCTTGTCACGTTAAGAACACTTTTGCTCAGTTACTACCTGGTAATAAGCCAAGCCTCTGTTATTGCTTTGGTAACTGGTAACAGAACCGATCTGAATACAGGAATTATTGTTATTGATTTTTTTACACATAATGCAGCCTTCGTTTTTAATGAAATGCACAGCGGTAGGTCCTGCTCGCCGTGTGTTCTGAGGGCATGCTGCCCATGCTGTGACTGTGTCTGTGTGAGGCGTTGGTCTGCAGTGCTGCACCTTGCATGGGCAGTTGTGTTCCCGCAGGGCTAGAGAGGATGAGTAAGCAAGCCTGGAGCTGTGTGTTTTGAAAGCCGACCTTGTGTTTTCACTCTTGCAGGGCTCCCGTGTGAAGTACCTGACCCTGCAGGACGTGGAGGGGGTGGTGAGGCTCTTCACAGAGGGGGACAGGGTGGGGCTGGAGGAGGAGGAGGAGGAGGAGCTGGAGGAGCACTGGTCTGTTTTAGGTGAATACATTATTCTATTTATTTTATTTATGTAGTGCCTTTCACACCACGGTATCTCAAAGTGCTTTACATGTCGGTTTAAACAGAAATAAATGCAGTACCAAGAAGTAGTAAATATTACAAAGTAACAATAAATAATTACAGTAATAATATCAATACAAGATCACCCCCCCAGGCACATTACTATTCCACAGTTTTCATTTATTCAAGGCACAACATGGTTATGCAACTTTCCACTCGCAGAGCCAGATTTATAATGGGCTTGTACAGAAAAGCCCTGTCTCTTCAGTTTTTCTAAAAGGTCCATGCTGCTCCTTCCTCAGATATTTTGGATGACGATGTGTCTGAGTCTGTGTAGAGGGACAGGAGTGTCAACCTGGAGTCCCAGCTTGTGCCTGCACTGACAGCTCAGTCATCGGCACTGCAGTGGCAGCAGCAGGCCACACGGTGGTGCGCTTCTACCATAGTTGTAAGTACAAATACCTTCATGTCAGCCATCCAGCCACTGCACTGAAATCAGTGATTCACCAGGGGATTGAAACAGTAATCTGTTTGGGGGGCACGGCAAGGCAAAGAGGTTTGCTGGCATAACAGTTGGGCGCAAACTGACGGCCCCACATACCGCAGACGAGAGTCTTAACCACAATGCAAAAGAGCCGGGCTCGTCTGTGTTTGTGGTTATAGAGTTTTTAACCTCACCTCATCTCATCGACAGGACAGAATCTGTAACTGCAGTGCATCTTACAACACTGCCTGTTCGCACAGAATAATATAATACCTGCCCACAGGTAGGCTAAGAAACCTGGAAGGGAATGCCTTGTGCAGTCTTGCCATTTCTGTTTGCACTTCCACAGTTTTCAGTTTTGAGTTAGTATCATATGGCAGCGGAATAAAACCCCAGGCTTGGGAAATCAGCCTCAAAAATACAGTGGAGTAGTGAAGGATGTGGTGGCACTGAACCTGCTGTTTCTCTTTTTGACCTGCAGGGGATGCTGTGTCCATGGCCTTCATGCTGTCTTACCTCGAAGTAGCCAGCATGGTGCAAGGTAGGGAGGGGTTAACATCCATTTACTGTAACTGGCGATATAATCTTTGGTTATTTTATTACGTTTCTTTTAAGATTTCTAAATGTATTGCTATTGAGTGTTTAATAGTTCTGGGTAATGTTAGTTATGGGGCAGCAAATCATGTATAACTTCCACTGAATCAATACTGAGAGCCTGGGAAGAAGGACATTTCACAGGAGCAAATATTTATCTTGTACAAACAACAGTGTGCATGATTGGCACTGGCAGCAAATTATAAATGTATTTACACAAGAAGGGCTGTTTATCAAAAGGGAGTTTCTTGCATCTCACAAGTTTAGATACAGAACCCTACTGTATGTTCTCTTCTCTCTGTCTGTGTATCAGAAAGCGCAGGTCATATTATCTTGGTATAATCGTCTTGATTTCCCAAACTAGGTTAGTTCAGAGAATTTCCCATTGAACGTCATGGAAATTCTTCACAGTTAATGGAGAGTTTATGATGTGTATTCAGCTCTAGTTTACTCATGAACTCTGCATCCAGGTCAGTAGTCTGGGTTGCGGTGCCCAGTGCCTCTCCTAGTAGCAGTTCTGCAGTTTGGAGTGCTGTGTTTGAAACCTGGTTGCTCAGAGTTGCCTTTCTGCTCCCACCAGGTTTAGGGTTGCGACTGTGCTGGGGATACCCTTCTAAAAGTTCACCATGGGATTTCTTCACAGACATTTTGCAGTTTTCCAGTGCTTTTCCCCTGGTTATACTGTGCATTTAGCCTCGTTTACCACAGTTGTGCTGTGTTTTTTAATGTGCTTTACCATTTCTCTCTGGGCATTACAATGCTTGCCTGTGCATTACCTTGCTTCCACTGTGCTGTATCACACTGTGCTTTTACCATAGGAGGCTTTTTTATGAGGGTAGTTTTCCTGCTCACTTTTCAGTGATAGCACTAGCATGATTGGCTGTATGTCTGTCATGTGACTGGTACTTCCTTACGGTATTTTGATTGGATACAGCTCTCCTGCATACCACTCTGATTGGCTGAACAGGCTTTGTTTTTATGCCAGCATACAGTTAGTGGGTATAGGTTTCTGACTTGTCACTGTATGCATCACATGTACCTGTATAGCCGCTGTGGAAATCTCGATATTGATCAATCACTTGGTGGTTTACAAGCAGCTAGGACTCGTGCTTTTGATCCTGTATTGTGCTGTAAGGAAGCATCACCACATAGGGTTACACCATGCCAAAGAGACTTTGAAAGAGTTTGCGTGGACGCGCTTGTCATTGACTTTCCTTTAGTGTCTCTAAATTCAGCACTGACCAGTGCCTAACAGTTATGCGTGATCCCAGACTGTAATCCCGGGTTTTGGATGTAGAATGCATCATTTCTGTTGAACCAGTGTTTGCCATTGAAAATAATACTGCTTCTAACAATTTGTATTTAAAATCTTCCACCGCAGCGCAATAAATGAATAAATCAGCTGGCAGTTCAACGAGAGGGCAGGTTGTTTGAGATGGAATCGTTTTGAAAGCACAGTTCTGACTGCAGCGTCTGCCGTTTCTGTTGCAGACCCTTCTCATTGGCCTTTCGGTGTAATTATTGTAATTGATCAGAATGGTGTTCCAGCATACCCTGCTGGCTGTGTTCCTCTGTACGCTGTCTCTCCTAGATGTGGAGGATGTGTCACTGGCCCGCGTGAACTGCGGCGACTGGACGGAGGTGTGCACCAATCAGAACGCCAGCCAGATTCCCACGGTGACGCTCTTCAGCCCCGGCGAGCGGCCGCGACGCTACAACGGCATGCTGGGAACAGAGAGTCTGCACAGCTTCATCAGACTGTGAGTGCGCCTGCCTGTGTGTGTGTCTCACTCTCTCTCACTCATTGAGATTCATCTTCTTCTTTTACAAGACTTTCCTGGGTAAAAGGACAATGGAAAACTTCATTCGTTTTGATGAGTCAGGAATGCAAAGCGGGAGACTGTGGGTTTGTTTCTATCAAGTGCTGTTTCATATTAATTAACATCATGGCCAGGACCTTTATAAAGGTGTGCCGCTGTGTTTTTATGCATGGTTTTGTTGCGGTTTTCCCCAGGGTTATATTATGCATTTTGCCTCGTTTATTAATATACAGTCCCGTCCTTGTTATTTTTTACAATGCTTACCAAAGCTTTGCCATGCTTTCACTGTGCTTTGTTACACTTTTACTGTGGGAAGTTTTTTTATAAGGAGGTACACAGAGCAGTACTGTACAGTAACTTCAGTTGTGCTGTTCAAGAAAAGTCCTAAAACAAACAGGAACGCGGAGGAGTGCAGCAAGCCACTCTGGCTGCACGACTGGAATTTCACATTCGGTAGAGGAAGAACAAGCCGGTGTAAAGCAGCGAAGCCCCAAACAGCATTTTTAATTAAATGGCACTTGCCTCTCAGTCTCCATTGCTTCGCTGCACCTAAGAAAACATACTGAGTCAGCCAGGATTTGAAATAATAAAATGACAACAGTGTGAAAGATAACATTGTGGTTTTGATTTGCATTCACTCAAACACAAGTGTTTGTGTGTGGGAGAGCATGCGTCACCCAGCATGAGTTCCCATTGACAGCAGCAGGGCTGTTTAAACTGTACCTGACTCTCCTGTACAGCTAAAAGACACTCCCACGCACCCACCCACAATAGCAGAAATATACAACCAGCATAAATTACAGAAGGGCATGTGAGGGTGTTAGATAAAAATGCAAATAATTGTGTGGAAGTCCTGTAACAGCGTGTGGAATATTCAGGCAGTGTGAATCTGGCTTACATTCTGTCCAGCTGTTTCCTGTGTGCTGTGGATGCGTTTGCACTTTTTTATTTTGGGGAAGTCTGGCCTCGCAGGGCTGTATGTTTTGAGCTGGTGGTCACACCACATTAATATTGCTGGCCAAAGCCAAAAAAACTTTGAAACGTACACTGTTTACAGAATAGGTCTGACCCCCCACCTCTCTCGCTGTCTCCTCTCCAGTATTAACAGCACGACAGTACAGGTCTCCCTGTACAAAGCCAGAGGCTGCGTCGTTTGAAACGACAATATTGGAGTCTGTTGTTTCACAGGCACCACAAAAACAAGTTTAATAAGAGTACACAGAATACATTCGCACTGTAAACAACACAGCAGGGCAGGGCAGGCCTCGGTGTGCTTCGTAGCGACAGGCATCGACTGCGTTTACAGCAGCTGCTTCTATAACAACGAGATTAGCATGATAAAACCAACCACTTATTTATTTATATCTGTTTGTTTGCTTTCCTTCTTGGCCTCCTCTAAGGTGCTGTGTCTGGTTATATTAATCAGTGATGAAGATCTTGTTGTCGTCTGTGTGGAATCCTGTGGTGTCTCGGTAATGGAGCCTGGCTCCCTCCCTCTCTCCAGCTGAGTAGCGCTAGGAGATGTCTGATATTGTTCCGCAGTGACTGGACTGCATGGAAGGCCCTGCTGCATTTCTCAGCACGGCCGAGCTTTCTTAATTCCATCTTTCGTCTTTGTAAAGCACATTTAGCTCCCATTTCCAGTGTGAATGATTGAGGTCTGCCTCGTTCTCTCCTAAGTGAGTGCTCTTGCTTTTAGGGAAGTCCTAGATCTTTATATAGCTCTGTAAAGTAGCCCTCATACTGCCAGCAGAGTATCTTTTTCAGCTGTAAGAAGTGAAATCCTCATCAAGTCTTTTTTTTTTTTTTATTCCAGTGAAAGCATTGTAAAGAATAGCGAGGTGACCCATAGCTGTACAGTAACCCTGCGCTAGCACAGTGACCCATAGCTGTACAGTAACCCTGTGCTAGCACAGTGACCCATAGCTGTACAGTAACCCTGCACTAGCACAGTGACCCATACCTGTACAGTAACCCTGGGTTAGCGCAATGACCCATAGCTGTACAGTAACCCTGCGCTAGCACAGTGACCCATAGCTGTACAGTAACCCTGTGCTAGCACAGTGACCCATAGCTGTACAGTAACCCTGTACAGTAACCCTGCGCTAGCACAGTGACCCATAGCTGTACAGTAACCCTGTGCTAGCACAGTGACCCATAGCTGTACAGTAACCCTGTGCTAGCACAGTGACCCATAGCTGTACAGTAACCCTGTGCTAACACAGTGACCCATAGCTGTACAGTAACCCTGTACAGTAACCCTGCGCTAGCACAGTGACCCATAGCTGTACAGTAACCCTGTGCTAGCACAGTGACCCATAGCTGTACAGTAACCCTGTGCTAGCACAGTGACCCATAGCTGTACAGTAACCCTGTGCTAACACAGTGACCCATAGCTGTACAGTAACCCTGTACAGTAACCCTGCGCTAGCACAGTGACCCATAGCTGTACAGTAACCCTGTGCTAGCACAGTGACCCATAGCTGTACAGTAACCCTGTGTTAGCACAGTGACCCATAGCTGTACAGTAACCCTGTACAGTAACCCTGCGCTAGCACAGTGACCCATAGCTGTACAGTAACCCTGTGCTAGCACAGTGACCCATAGCTGTACAGTAACCCTGTGCTAGCACAGTGACCCATAGCTGTACAGTAACCCTGTGCTAGCACAGTGACCCATAGCTGTACAGTAACCCTGTGCTAACACAGTGACCCATAGCTGTACAGTAACCCTGCGCTAGCACAGTGACCCATAGCTGCACAGTAACCCTGTGCTAACACAGTGACCCATAGCTGTACAGTAACCCTGCGCTAGCACAGTGACCCATAGCTGCACAGTAACCCTGTACAGTAACCCTGCGCTAGCACAGTGACCCATAGCTGTACAGTAACCCTGCGCTAGCACAGTAACCCATAGCTGTACAGTAACCCTGCACTAGCACAGTGACCCATAGCTGTACAGTAACCCTGTACAGTAACCCTGCGCTAGCACAGTGACCCATAGCTGTACAGTAACCCTGCGCTAGCACAGTGACCCATAGCTGTACAGTAACCCTGCGCTAGCACAGTGACCCATAGCTGTACAGTAACCCTGCACTAGCACAGTGACCCGTAACTGTACAGTAACCCTGTACAGTAACCCTGCGCTAGCACAGTGACCCATAGCTGTACAGTAACCCTGCGCTAGCACAGTGACCCATAGCTGTACAGTAACCCTGCACTAGCACAGTGACCCGTAACTGTACAGTAACCCTGTACAGTAACCCTGTGCTAGCACAGTGACCCATAGCGGTACAGTAACCCTGCAGTAGCACAGTGACCCGTAACTGTACAGTAACCCTGTACAGTAACCCTGCGCTAGCACAGTGACCCATAGAGGTACAGTAACCCTGCACTAGCACAGTGACCCATAGCTGCACAGTAACCCATAGCTGCACAGTAACCCATAGCTGCACAGTCCCACTGACCAGAGTTCGTGGAGCCACTTCATTTAGGAGTGTGCAAGAAATTCAAGGTTGGCTTTTCCCTTTAGGATCATTGCTGCTGTTCAGCTGGCTGGCAGTGGCTTCCTGACAAAAAGTCTTCTAACCCTTTCAGTCCTGGCTGGGACCTTGAGGTCTCTAGTGCCACATGTTAACATGCTGTCGTAACCTCACGGAGCTTCCTGGCCCCAGTCTCGGGTACTGTAGAAATAGATGCTCTATAAGGAGTTATTTTTTCAATTGTACAACTTAATTTTGCAGTCTTCAGCGCGACAAAAACAATTCAGGACTGAAAGGGTTGAAATAGGTTTGTGCAATTAGTGGGAATCTTTGTACATTCCTGTGCGAACCAGTCGCTGGTTCAGCTCTTGTCCAGGTGATAGATTACTATGTTTTACTATGAATTATTTCTGGCTTGTGATAACGTTGGTTATGATTTTAAATAGACATTTGTTTAGTGGCATCCCTCATTTTTATAATGTGTTTATTGTTCGTGGTGGATCAGTATGCCATCTATCTCCACGTTATCAGATTTATCTCTCTCAATTCCTGAGCCCCAGCCTCACCCCTGCTGGCGAGAACGTTGGAAAATGACTAAAGAAAACATAATGACTATATAATAAAATGTGTAACTAAATAACTGGAAAGCAACCCAGGTTTTGGTAAATGAAAATGCCCACTGAAGGATTGATGACTGACTGAACAATGTGCCAGTGCGAGACGGCACATAATGACAGGAAATGTAGCAGCTGCACTTAGCTAAGCTACAATGCAAGACAAACAGTCTGGCTGGAGGCAGCGGGTCTGGTCTGGAGGGGAGCATTGTTTTCTCGTTTACCCCAAAGCATACAGCTGTGAAGCGGAGATGTTTGTCGGCTTTTCAGGATGGGTTTCTTTGTGTCTGTCATAAGAGGGGACTGGTTGGTATCTCTTTTTTTAAATTTTTTTTTTTTTATAAAAGCTTCTTCATGTTTGAGAACCAATGTAAAAACCACTGAGGATCTCACAGGATTGTTTTGAAACATTGGCGTTCTCGTGTGTGTGTGTAAATATATTACTACGTTATCCCTCTGCCTTTCCCCATCTCACACAGGCTGTAAATGATGGTGAAACTCCCTCATTTAAAGCAGTCTCTGAATATCCAAATGCGCAGTCTTCTTTTCTAATATTTCATTCATCATATAGGACTGACAAGGACTTTTTAAAAGTAGCCACTCTCCCCAGAAACGCGAGTGACTTTACTTCCCGCAGAGTGCGCCCGCACAAGAAACTCTCTCATCACGAGAGCTGGTGTGCTGTAGGGCATGTGTTGCTGGTTACTGGCTGAAGAGATGAGATTCTCCGCCTGGACTGTGAAAACTCCAAAGGCCAGTTGGAACCTTTTTGTTTTGGTTTATTGTGGAGAATCAGAATTGAACTGGACGGCAGACAAGACTGGACTGCAGTTCTGAGCCTTGTCTTTTTTTTGTTTTGATTTCTGGTTCCTCTTCTGTAGTTCAGTAGATGGCTGGTTTTGAGTTCCACTGAAGATACAAGTCCTCCTTTTACTGTGTCCAGGAATGTCCAGGATAATGGACTTCTAAAAAACGGCACAGATTTTAAACCCTCAGTGATATTTCCCAAAACTAGCCCACAAATTTACAAGCTGTCTGCCTGCTGAGAAACCATTTAGTGCTGGTGTTTTATTTAAAATGTTTTTAATGGGTAGTTGGAAAACTACAGTATTGAGAAAGGACAGATAGCTGTAGGGTTAACTAACTAAGCATGCATTCTAAATGTGGAAAATGTTACAGAATTTGAAATGGAGGATTGGGTTCACGGGGGAATGACTCTTTCTAATGTCTTCATCAGAAACACATGGCATCCCAGAAACGACTCCCCAGGAGATCCATCCTTTCAGTACAATATTTATAAATCAAACAAGAAGCTGCAGCACCACAGATTTCTTCCAAGCTGCAGGCCATGATTAGAGTCAGAATGCAAGCAGCCAACATGCATGCAAGATTGTCAATCCTTCTCCCCGAATGCAAGATTGTCAATCCTTCTCCCCGCATGCAAGATTGTCAATCCTTCTCCCTGCGTGCAAGATCGTCAATCCTTCTCCCTGCGTGCAAGATCGTCAATCCTTCTCCCTGCGTGCCAGGCGAGTTTGGGCGTAAGGAGTTGAAAGCATAGAGGAATACAATGGTAAAGTTCTTAAACTACAAGTGAACTTCTGTTTGCATGTTTAGAACGATTTCTCCAGGCCGGAATATGTAGATCTGTAGCTGTTGATGAGATTCCCTCCCACTCCCCTCCACAAACTCACACAGTGTTGGGCTTTGCATCTTCCCCCTTTAGCATCTTCTTGACAAATACATTAAAATGGACATTGATTTTCATGTTGGCATATTGGTTTAGTTTAGTGCTGTGCTCTGCTGTGCTGTGCTGAGTAGTGTTATCTTCTATACTACTAGACTGCTGTGTGGTTCTCAGTTCTGTCTCCTCCAAGTTTAATATGTTATGTAGGGTGTCTCAACTGTGCTTTGCTGTTACAGGGATTGGAATAAGACTCCCATTGCATAGCAGTCTGATGCAGTCCTGGTTTTACTAGGAGTTTAATAAGACACACCTGAGCTTGTTCCCTATACCCTATGGCTTATCTGTTTTTGAGTAGCCGTTTTAAGCAGGTTTTTTTTTTAATAGGATGCGATTTTAAAAGTTATTCCCCTCAACACAGAGGCTTATGTCTCACTGCTTTATTCCCCATCCATGAAAGGTGATATGGGTGTTCTGCAGATTACACTATGTAACACAATTTTTGTTCCTGGGTAGTAAGTGTTATTTCCTAATTGCTTATGCCTCAAAAGTATAGAAAATGGCTATTATTCCCCACAAACTTTGCTTTTGTGACCAGGACAGTGATATTTCAAAATATCACTAATGACTACAAAAGATTTAGAAGTGAGTAGTTTTTAGAGATTTATGATTAAACTGTAAATTTACAGTTTAATCGTAAATCTCGAAAAACTACTCACTTCTAAATCTTTCGTAGTCATTTTTGTATTACTTTAGTATAAATACATGTTAATTTGGATTCATATGTTGTTTTTTTCTGACTTTATGTGAACGAAGACACAAATTTGCCCATTTTCCCATTGGAAATAGTGATATTTCGAAATATCACTGTCCTGGTCACAAAAGCAAAGTTTGTGGGGAATAATAGCCATTTTCTATACTTTTGAGGCATAAGCAATTAGGAAATAACACTTACTACCCAGGAACAAAAAAAAAAAAAAAATTGTTACACGGTGTTATCAGACTCTCCGTTGGCTTCCCTAAAATGGTTGTTAATTGTGTAGCTGCTTCTCTGGTTTTGAGGAAAACGGGTTGAATTTTATTTTTTTCCTCTGTACTGGAGTGTTTTGGTTTTTTAATTTAAATGACAGGATCTGTCCGTTAGGGATGTGTGAATGCAAACAAGGAAAGGGACTACGCTGTAATGTGGTGTTGCTGTACCAGCGTGGGCATGCTCCTTATTCTGCCTTGTCTAGAGCATTCAGCATTCAGTCTGCCTTGCTGGATACAAGAAAGTGACCTTTGAGGTCATCAAGTCTTTTTTTTTTTTTTTTTTTTGCATCTTTCAAGGCTGGCTGGCATCTGTGTACAGAAGGTGCCTGGTGACTGTTGCCATGAGCAGGCGCCCCATTCTCTCTCCAGTACACAGTAACACAAGGGTTTTCTTTGTATTGTTCTGATTTTACAGCAGGAAATGTTGATTTCAGTTCTGTTAAAACGGTTGGGTTAGACAATTGGTCCCCAGTAAAAAGAGCTGTGAATTGATCAGGACCTGGTTTGCATGCTGGCGATAGCTGTAAGACAATAAGCCTGCCCAGCCCATTATTCCACAGCAGAGTGAAGCTGCCTGCTTCAGTAGAGTTCAATTCACCTGGCGTGCTGGACCGAGTTAAAAGCAATACAAGCACGCAAACAAACATGTTGACTAATGACTCCATCGTCCTTCTGCTGGAGACACTGCCTCGTCTCCCGAGTGTCGCATGTGGATTTCAGGGATTCGTTTTGATCGCATGCTGTGAAAGGGACATGGGATGCTGTCAAACAATCTGTTTTGTTTAATATTCACAGAGGAAATGCAAGGAGTACTGGCCAGCCCTGTACAGCATGAACACCCCCTTCAGGGGTCCCGGGGCCACACTGGGGTCTGGGCACTCGAAACAAAAAAACAAAAAAAAAAGCAAGAAATGTGGACTGAAGGGATTCAGTTTCAGGAAAGATGCTGACATTGTGTGCCACCCTGCAATGAATGCAGCGCTTAGCGCTGTGAGTCTCCCCTCAGACACAGAATGAGACACACACAGGCACAGAGCTGTGAGTCTCCCCTCATGTCCTGTTTTGTGACTGTGTTTGGGTTTCTTTAGACAGTCATCTGTTTTTTAAATTTTTTTGTTTTTTTGCTCACAAACCATCGTGGATTGATTTTTGATATCATAAGAAATCAGGTGCCATCTCCACCACACAGCAAGATTTGACACTAAATATAGCCTTGAGTGAGGAAATACATCAGTTTTATAATATTGCATCTTCTTAAAAACACAAGCACGAAGGCTGGAACAATAATCGCTAATATCGATAATCACATTATTATTTTTTTTGCAGCGATAATTCAATTGTGTTGAAAAATTCTTATCGCTAATAATAACGATGAAGCAGAAGTCAGCTCTGCATCGAGCAGTAAGCAGCACTGAACTGTCTGCGTGAGACGTAAACGCGACCTGTGTGAGCACTGCGCACGTTGATTTCAAACAGTATGCTTCAAACTTTACATCATGCTTTCAATCTGATAATAATTTGTTCACCGGCAAAACATGACTGGTTTTCTAACCCTAAAAACACATTGTTGTTTGTAAAATAAAATTTAAAAAACCGCTAGCGCACTATAAAATTACTGTAGAAAAGTGGAACTTTGTACTAAAAAACATTTTGACACAGGATTTTTTTTTTTTTTTTTTTTTAAATTGAATGCAATTGCAAAAAGAAAACCACAAGACAAAATAAAGCACACCCACATGGCACACGTATAGGCTAAACAGTGTGTCGCTTCTTTATTGTAAACTACAGTGATGTTCCTAATAGGGTTAGCAATTTTTTTGTTTCTTTGTATTAATATATTTGGTGACACTTTCTTTTATGAAAGTAAATGTTCTTGAATTAACAAATGTTTAAATAAGAAAATATATGTATTATTTTAAAGAGAAACTACATAATGTATTAATATTTAAATTACAATAGGGGTATTTTTATACTCGTGTTTTCTGGGCCCCACCAGAAATTTTAAAACTTGCCGTATATACTGTCAAGTTTCTTTTTCTTCTGAGCTCAGTCTATGATGTAGACTGGCCGTGGTCGTGCTGCTCAAGTGTAAATTTGATAAATTACAGGAATTTTTAATGCTGTATTTATTCAGCCAGTAATCACGATATCGTGATCATTTACAGACGATAATCCACAGCTGAAAATGTCATTATCGTCCAGCCCTACTTTGCACCTGCCTGTCTAGAACCTCTTGCAAACAAATAAATGAACCCTGAGGCAGCGAGACCCCTTGAGCCACATTACGTTGTAACAAAACCCAGTCCTTAAACAACATCCAATAACTAGCATTTTTTGACGGAAATACAAATAAACTACCCAGAACAATATAAGTCTCCAAAGCAGTAGGATTGCGCGACAGAACCAAGAAAAATTGCGGGGTAAGTCAGGATTGTTTACAACAAATAGAACATAGGAGTTCATATAGCAGATGGTATTGAATGTGTGGAATATTATACTTGAGACAGATGGATCAGACATTTGGAGTACATGAGTTTTAAACAGACAGCATTTGACCCATTCAAAATGTTTACCACAGTCCATCAGGCAGTCCTTATAAAAAGAAAAAAAAATGTCCATGAAACAACCACCAATACTTTAAAAGTCCCAAAATATTATTCAATCCGTATTGCGAATGTAGTTGAAACAGAAAAGTTGAAACGCAAAACAAAACAAAAATGAAACTTCTGTGCTGGGTGCTCGTTAATCCCCAATAAATAAATAAAAAGGAAAATACTCCCAAAACAGTCAGAACGGCCAAGATAATCCAGCAGAAAATAAAATAAGATTCCTCCCCATTAGGGGATCTCGCCCAGTTCTTCCTTGGTCCTGTAGAGCTGGGATTTTCCAACCAGGTAAGAAGACAAAAAGTGATGATGATAACTGGATTAGTCACTGTTGTTGCTCTTAGGATCCATATAAACAATTTGAACGATGTGGATAGTTTCAGTTTGGCAGGAGATTAGATAACTGGTTAATTTAAACTGGAAAAATGGAGATAATACTGTTTCTAACAACCAAAAGATTATTGCTTCCTGGTTTCTCCTTTACAGACCAGCAAACTCCCTCTTCAAACACTCTGCATCCACAAAGAAACACACCCGAAAAAGAATCACCCCGCAAAAAAAAAGGAACCAACCTCCCCACCAGCAAGTAATAGTCCTATTTAAAGAGCCCCCAATTAAGATACTTAGACTTAATGATACATCAAGCCCAGTAAGACCTTTACCAAGGCAATTAAGGAAAACACCTGAATCTAAATAGAATGTCCATGAGGCAATTAAAGAAAAGATCCTCAGTTAAAACAAGAGAGAAAGTCCAGTGCAGAGATAAACCCCTTACCAAAAGTTAACAGTAAATTGAAATAGCTTCACCTAATTTTACCTTATGGAATCTGAAAGGCCCACTTTAAAAATGAGAACAAAATTACTTATTTAGCAATTGAACAGAGAATTAAATTAACCTGGCCAGGTATTCTGATACTCAATTAAGAGCAGCAGGCAGCAAATTACTTGTGCTGCATTCATGTAGCTAGTGCTACAACATAATGGGAGTAGTTTTAACATCCCACCCACACTGGCTTTTAAAAGCTTTGTGACAGAGCCCTGACTAATCCAGAACTGATAAAGAGCGATTCTGTGCAGCACAGGCTCGGTTTGAGCTGCAAAGCGTCTCCTCAGTGCAGAGCTGTGCAATGCAGAGCCAGCTTCTGCACTTGAGGCTGCAGATCTGAACGCTGATAACCTTTCCGGTAGGGGTTTGATCTTTTAAAAGGGGACGTGGGTCGTCTCATTTTGAGCTCTTGCTTGATTTGTGGTTTGATTTGCCCGGGTTTTATTTTTGAGGGGGTGTGGGGATAGCGTTACTGGGTGTCATTGAAAGCTGTGAGTCTGTGTGCTGTAAATCACTACAGTTCTTTTAATTTGACACAGTTACTTTTAAGAAGCATGTGGAAACTGCATCAGGGATCGGGATAGGGAACTAACCTGGGAAGGTTATGTTTACCTAATTTATTGTCCTTGCATGGCTTTATCAGTTATTTAAAATGATCAGATTTTGAGCGATTACAACATAAAAAAACAACCTAACGTCCCTCAACAATTCTTTAAAGTGAACAGTAGCTTGCCAAGTACAAAACAAACAAAAGTAACAGCCCTTGCATGTGTGCCTGTACACTACTCTGAACAATGCACAGCGGTGTGTGCATGAAGCATGTGTGCCTGTACACTACTCTGAACAATGCACAGCGGTGTGTGCATGAAGCATGTGTGCCTGTACACTACTCTGAACAATGCACAGCGGTGTGTGCATGAAGCATGTGTGCCTGTACACTACTCTGAACAATGCACAGCGGTGTGTGCATGAAGCATGTGTGCCTGTACACTATGAACAATGCACAGCGGTGTGTGTATGAAGCATGTGTACCTGTACACTATGAACAATGCACAGCGGTGTGTGTATGAAGCATGTGTGCCTGTACACTACTCTGAACAATGCACAGCGGTGTGTGTATGAAGCATGTGTACCTGTACACTACTCTGAACAATGCACAGCGGTGTGTGTATGAAGCATGTGTGCCTGTACACTCTGAACAATGCACAGCGGTGTGTGCATGAAGCATGTGTGCCTGTACACTACTCTGAACAATGCACAGCGGTGTGTGTATGAAGCATGTGTGCCTGTACACTATGAACAATGCACAGCGGTGTGTGCATGAAGCATGTGTGCCTGTACACTACTCTGAACAATGCACAGCGGTGTGTGCATGAAGCATGTGTGCCTGTACACTACTCTGAACAATGCACAGCGGTGTGTGCATGAAGCATGTGTGCCTGTACACTATGAACAATGCACAGCGGTGTGTGTATGAAGCATGTGTGCCTGTACACTACTCTGAACAATGCACAGCGGTGTGTGCATGAAGCATGTGTACCTGTACACTACTCTGAACAATGCACAGCGGTGTGTGTATGAAGCATGTGTGCCTGTACACTACTCTGAACAATGCACAGCGGTGTGTGCATGAAGCATGTGTACCTGTACACTATGAACAATGCACAGCGGTGTGTGTATGAAGCATGTGTGCCTGTACACTATGAACAATGCACAGCGGTGTGTGCATGAAGCATGTGTACCTGTACACTATGAACAATGCACAGCGGTGTGTGCATGAAGCATGTGTGCCTGTACACTATGAACAATGCACAGCGGTGTGTGCATGAAGCATGTGTGCCTGTACACTACTCTGAACAATGCACAGCGGTGTGTGCATGAAGCATGTGTACCTGTACACTACTCTGAACAATGCACAGCGGTGTGTGCATGAAGCATGTGTGCCTGTACACTATGAACAATGCACAGCGGTGTGTGTATGAAGCATGTGTGCCTGTACACTATGAACAGTGCACAGCGGTGTGTGTATGAAGCATGTGTGCCTGTACACTATGAACAGTGCACAGCGGTGTGTGTATGAAGCATGTGTGCCTGTACACTATGAACAGTGCACAGCGGTGTGTGTATGAAGCATGTGTGCCTGTACACTATGAACAGTGCACAGCGGTGTGTGCATGAAGCATGTGTACCTGTACACTATGAACAATGCACAGCGGTGTGTGTATGAAGCATGTGTGCCTGTACACTATGAACAGTGCACAGCGGTGTGTGCATGAAGCATGTGTACCTGTACACTATGAACAATGCACAGCGGTGTGTGTATGAAGCATGTGTGCCTGTACACTATGAACAGTGCACAGCGGTGTGTGTATGAAGCATGTGTGTGCAGTCAATGTCAGGCACTTCAGTAGTGATCACACACCATCTTAACACATGAATGGTGCACAACTGGGACCCCCCTGTCTGGCATTACCAGTTGATGGTAATTATACAGCATGACTATTATTTTGCTGGAAAATGACTTTAGGGGAGAGTGAGGTGTAATTTCAGTGCAGGGTCTGGAGTTTTATAGCATACACATCTCTGAGTATCTCTTAATGGAAGCAATGGGAGCCGCAGATCAGTTTGATACAGCCAATTAGCAGGATTGTTATCACTGGAAATAACCAAAGGGAAAGAGCAGCAGATGGAACCGCACTTATAAACCACGGTATTCTAAATTGGGAGAAAATAGAAAAAATAACTGGTGACTACTAAATTCTAAAATAAATAAATGGTATATCAATCTGCTAAACCTGACTCCTAAACAACTTCCTTTACAGCCCTGATGTAGATGATACAGCCTCGTATTCTCCTACATCGCATGTGGCTGTGACAGTACAAGTGTTTGGAGAGGCTGCTCATTGACATTTGTCTATCAGGTTGATCAGCTAATTAAAATAGGGCAATTGAGTTACACTGGGCTTGTCCTACATTACAGGCACAGGAAATGAAGGCAGGCTGTGATTGCTAGCTCCAGCAGCGCAGTTCAGGTACTATAAGCACCACTGGGTTCTTCATACCCTGGGTAAATAAACACACTGGCTTCCTGCTCGACCGCACCGCACTGCCTATAGGAAACAGTACTGGAGCAGCGTTCCTGCTCGACCGCACCGCACTGCCTATAGGAAACAGTACCGGAGCAGCGTTCCTGCTCGACCGCACCGCCTATAGGAAACAGTACCGGAGCAGCGTTCCTGCTCGACCGCACCGCCTATAGGAAACAGTACTGGAGCAGCGTTCCTGCTCGACCGCACCTTAGTTCAATAAAGAGTTACAAAATATCATTACATGTACCGCAAGTTTGGGGCAAAATGCCAGAACCACAATCTGTTCTAAACAAAGCGTTTCTGCTGGCAGCACAGGGATGCAAATAAGACTCCCATTGCGTAGCAATTTGATCCATTCCTGGTTTTACTACACACTGGCTAATCAAGCTCAATACTTCAGGCGCTACTTCCTCCCTAAGGATGTCCTAAAGAACGCACACACTAAGATCAACACTGGAGGAGTGATCCTCAACACACACACACACGCACGCACGTGCTTGTGAGTTTGGGGATGCAGTGTCATCCGTCTGTCTCAAGAAGGAGCCCAAGTCTTTAAATGAGCAGTGAATGCATTGTAATGGTTGGTCTCCTGAATCACATAGAGAATTAACAGTTATTAACCCTGCCAGCCCGGTCCAGACATGCAGATGAATGGCAAAGTTGAGGAAAGTTACATTTTTATTGAAATTATCGCTGAAGCACAGTAGAAAAATGCTGTGAAACTTAGCAAATTGTGTTTATTGTTTGTCTTTTAATGTGTTTGTTGTAATTTGTTCTTTTCAACTTTCTCCTCATCAAAGTGAGAATGTGGCCCCCATCTGCTTCTTTGCCCTTGTAGAATTCCCTCTGTTTCCTGGGGATGCATGAAGCAATGGAATGCGTCAAATTTCTGAAGCAAGCGTTTAAAAATATTCCTATTCTTCATGCACACAATGACCACTGCCAGCCTCTTCCTTTTAAAAGGGAGTCAGCAGCCACTGCAATACCCAGGGCTGCTCAGGCTGCAGAGCCCAGGAGTCTTTGTGTGAGTATATCGAGGAGGGGCGTGCGTGCGTGTGTGTGTGTGTGTGTGTGTGTTGAGAATCACTCCTCTAGTGTTCATCTTAGTGTGTGCGTTCTTTAGGACATCCTTAGGGAGGAAGTAGCGGTCATGTTAATAGATTTTGTCCTTTGCTATTTCTTCGTGGTGTTTGCCATCGTTCGGAGTGGTTCTGGGTTGATATTGTTATCATTTTCTGGGGATCTGGAGTGCCTGAGCATAACAGTCCTTTCAGCTCTGCTCGAATGTGACTCTTCCTTTTCAGGGATATTTGCTGCTTTTTAAAAGGTGCTGAGTCGATTTAATGAAATTACATAATATTAAAACCTAATGCTAAAACCTTCCACTTACAATTTCAATGTTGGGAAAACAACATGGAAATCATTGGGAATTCTGCATCTTGTCCTGTCGCAGTGCCCTGCACCCCAGTGAATCTTGTCCTGTCGCAGTGCCCTGCACCCCAGTGAATCTTGTCCTGTCGCAGTGCCCTGCACCCCAGTGAATCTTGTCCTGTCGCAGTGCCTGCACCCCAGTGAATCTCGTCCTGTCGCAGTGCCCTGCATCCCAGTGAATCTTGTCCTGTCGCAGTGCCCTGCACCCCAGTGAATCTTGTCCTGTCGCAGTGCCTGCACCCCAGTGAATCTTGTCCTGTCGCAGTGCCCTGCACCCCAGTGAATCTTGTCCTGTCGCAGTGCCCTGCACCCCAGTGAATCTCGTCCTGTCGCAGTGCCTGCACCCCAGTGAATCTTGTCCTGTCGCAGTGCCCTGCACCCCAGTGAATCTTGTCCTGTCGCAGTGCCCTGCACCCCAGTGAATCTCGTCCTGTCGCAGTGCCTGCACCCCAGTGAATCTTGTCCTGTCGCAGTGCCCTGCATCCCAGTGAATCTTGTCCTGTCGCAGTGCCCTGCGTCCCAGTGAATCTCGTCCTGTCGCAGTGCCTGCACCCCAGTGCTATTATTAGCTAGTTGGTTTTCAGAAGGTTAATTTTTTCCAATCTGCGGGCTGAAGTCATTTCAGGCAGTCACTGTGGCTTGATAAGGGTCACTTGCAAGAAACACATTTCCTTGTCACACAGACTGCACTGCCAGCAATAACATGCCAGGGTTCTTTCTTTTTTTAAACAACAATGTGTGTTTAATAGGTGTACATGCCAGTGTGTATTATGATATTGGCATTCAACTCTTTTAGTTCCCAGAACTAATGGCCATGTTATCCATGAACAATCTCCTCCATTGAAACACAACATTTTAGCCTTCTTTTATAGATCAGATCTTTGAAGGCTTCAGTAAACTATTGTGAAATTGTGTTGTATCTGTAGTAGGTGTACAAAAGATCTTATGAAGCACACAGTGAAATGACTCTAAGAATACTAAAATATGGTTCTAATTGTAATGTCACAGTGTTGGTCTGGCTGGAGGCTTTTCACTGGCATGTCTGTTTGTAAATGGTCTCTTTTCAAACCCCTGGGATTTCAGATGAGAAGGTTCTGTATTATTGCTCTCAGTGACTAACATCCTGCTTAATACAGCTTGTAAATGAAACTGCGCATTCATTAGACCCCCTTCTAGGGCTGCAACATTCCTGGGAATTCTGAGAGCGAACATTTCCAGTGGGAATTTTGGGAGCTTTCTGAAATATTCGGGAACTTTGGGAATTTTCATTTTGTAATATTGAACAGATAAGTGATCCTGGATCAGGGTACTCGGGTAAAAACATGCTCTTAACACTTTTAAACATTGGCTTCAAATGATTTTATCCTTTTAATTTTAGAACAGTCAACTCATCTCGCATATTAAGACATGAATATATCAATTATTTGGAAACAAAACCCAACTTGATGTCTGTCATAAACAGATAAGATACCAGTATGCTGCAGGTGCTGGTCAGTAAAATATGAGGTGTTGGTTTCAATAGTGATTGACATCAATAATGAATAAACGAAACAATGAGAAAGTAATGGAAGAGCCTTTCCAAACTGGCTGTTCGAAAAGCGGGTCTCATTTCACCATGCTTACTGGAACTGATTGTCTGTATCTAGAAAATAGTTAGCATCAGACTTGAAGCCCAGGAGTTTTCCATATCAATTAACAGAACATGCCACTGCAGAATAATTGATTAAATACAGCTTAAGAGACTCTAGAAGTAAAATGTTTTAAATCTAAAACAGATTAGTGCTCGATTTTGCCATTTTTTTAAAACAAAATTAATGACACACATTCGTAGGCTTAAATAAACTTTCACACGCAAATCAGATCTATAAAAATACATTTATTTTGTTGTTACTATAAGACATTATTTAAAATAACTAAAAACTCAAAAACTCACCTTGAGGGCAGGCAAATAATGCAACAAAGTGTCATGTTTGCTTTTCTCCACAGCAGTGTAAAGATCATTGAGCTGGCTGTACTGCAGTGTAGAGATCATTCAGCTGGCTGTACTGCAGTGTAAAGGTCATTGAGCTGGATGTACTGCAGTGTAAAGATCATTCAGCTGGCTGTACTGCAGTGTAAAGGTCATTGAGCTGGCTGTACTGCAGTGTAAAGATCACTGAGCTGGCTGTACTGCAGTGTAAAGATCATTCAGCTGGCTGTACTGCAGTGTAAAGGTCATTGAGCTGGCTGTACTGCAGTGTAAAGATCATTCAGCTGGCTGTACTGCAGTGTAAAGGTCATTGAGCTGGATGTACTGCAGTGTAGAGATCATTCAGCTGGCTGTACTGCAGTGTAAAGATCATTCAGCTGGCTGTACTGCAGTGTAAAGGTCATTGAGCTGGATGTACTGCAGTGTAGAGATCATTCAGCTGGCTGTACTGCAGTGTAAAGATCATTCAGCTGGCTGTACTGCAGTGTAAAGGTCATTGAGCTGGATGTACTGCAGTGTAGAGATCATTCAGCTGGCTGTACTGCAGTGTAAAGGTCATTGAGCTGGATGTACTGCAGTGTAGAGATCATTCAGCTGGCTGTACTGCAGTGTAAAGGTCATTCAGCTGGCTGTACTGCAGTGTAAAGGTCATTGAGCTGGCTGTACTGCAGTGTAAAGATCATTGAGCTGGCTGTACTGCAGTGTAAAGATCATTGAGCTGGCTGTACTGCAGTGTAAAGATCATTCAGCTGGATGTACTGCAGTGTAAAGATCATTCAGCTGGATGTACTGCAGTGTAAAGATCATTCAGCTGGATGTACTGCAGTGTAGAGATCATTCAGCTGGATGTACTGCAGTGTAAAGATCATTCAGCTGGATGTACAGCAGTGTAAAGATCATTCAGCTGGCTGTACTGCAGTGTAGAGATCATTCATGATTGTGGTATAGAACGCATTTCAGGATGCATAGCATCACTGGACCTGCTGTTTCTCATGGCCGTTATATTACTTTATACCTAGAAGCCCTGGAGCCACATAGAGAATAACTGTGCTCTGATTATACACATGTGCGCTGTTCTCTGTGACCTTAAATTGGAAGCATTTTGTTGTTAACTGATGAAAACACAAAGCAGTCCAACAAGAACAAAGACATAGAATACCTGCCCTCTAAATAAGCTCCAAAATAAATATTTTACAGTGTACATTTTCACAGTGTACAACCATTCCCATTTGCACACTGTATGTACGAATGAACTGCTCTCTCTCTATAGGGGTGCTGTCGGATGAGCAGTGGGGTCCCCCGGTCCCCCTCTTTGATTTCCTGGCTGTGATGGACGAGGCAGTGCCGGGCTTCGCTGCCCAGAGGACTGAGGAGGAGGGAGAGACAGAGAGAGCGGACCTAGACCCAGTCCCAGAGACCAGCCCGCCAGTCTCCGCAGCGCGGCCTCCCCAGCGATCAGACCCACCCAAGCACACCCACACCGAGCTTTAGTTGCACACTGCGGACAGCTCCATTCACCCAGACACCGACACCCACTCCATATTAAAACACTTTGTCAGCCAGCATTCCCCCGGACCCCCTTTGGTAATGAGGTGCCGGTGGGTTCTCGTCCTGGTTAAATCAAACTGAACATAACCGACCAGATTCTGTTCAGTTATTCCTGTGTTGTTGCAAAGTGCCGGTATTTCAGTGCCTTAGTGTCGATTAGTTGTATGGACCTCCAGCTGGTTCTGGTGCCTGATCAGGTGGTGCAAAAGAAGAAATAAAAAAAAAAGCCTGAATGTGTGTGTGCCAGGGGGTTCCACTCAACTGTGTTTGAGGTGGCAGACCGTTGGCAACCTCTGCACGGAAATTAATACAGGAACACACTGCGGGCAACATGACTGCAAAATACACACGAACAAACAACCAAAAACATTAAATGGTGCTGGTGCAGTGATTGCTCTGCTGTTTCATCACTCGCTGCCTGTAGACGAGGAGTAGTGTTTTCTGCCGTGCAGGGCAGGTGTGACAGCAGCAGCAACAGCCTCTGAATTGGATTCCGGGTCCCTGCACAGGCATCACAGTTCTTGAGATAATAAAGTTTAACTAGTAAAAAAAATGACACCATATTTTTACTGTAGCTTTACCTTAATATTCAGTTAATACAGCTGTATTTGTAGATTCATTTAGTGTATAGGTAAATAATGAATGTATTACCGTAATTTGAAGCGTTTGCTGAGACATGCCACCTGGAGTTGAGCGACTTGCATTACAGCCACCTGTGAAGAACGTGGGACAGTGCAATGCTCATTGCCAGATCTTCTTTCCTGAAACCTTTCCATCCAGAAAATAAATAGTCAATTCAGGTTGGCTCGTAGGTTGCCAAAGGGAAAGAAAGGTAATATCCTGCTGCCTGTAGAGACTGGTAAAAGAAATAGCTTTCCGTAACTCTTTCAGGGCTGTAGCTTGAGCTCAGCGGAGCACTGTGCTCTCTGCGTGCGGATTTTCCATGCTGACCATGAAACAGTGCAATAGAATCCAATGGCTGCCTCACTAGAAGAGGTATTTATCTGGTATGATAGATTCTGTAAATAGGAAAATGTTATTTAGTGTTTTGTAAATAAACCATTGTCTAAAAATAATTTGCATGCAACCCATTACTGATTTACTGTACCTGAATTAAGATGGTCAAGAGATGTTTTAACTGTGAATTAATCAAATAACCTGTTTTAGGAACATATTAAAAAACAATTGATCTAGGATGCTTGAGATTATTTTATCTTGTAGCCGATGCTGTAGCTATCCCAAATGACAGGCTAGGAATTGCCAACAAGAACCAACCCTACTGTCCCTATTAAACTTGATGATTCTTCAATCTCAGGCTGGTTTTAGTGACCATTAAATAACAGGGATAGAAATAAGACTCCTATTGCAGAGCAGTTTTACCCATTCCAGGTTTTACTATGCGCTTGATTAACCACAGTGTATCTGTAACAAGCTCAGGTGTGTCGTATTAAACTTGTAGTAAAATCAGGAATGGATAAGACTTCTATGCAATGGGCATCTAATTATCATCCCTGAATTACCTGTAAATGTTCACCTCCCCCCCACCCCATCCTGACCATGTCTATCTGAAGATGGGAAATAGCAGCAAGGTTTGGATATTTGCTGTAATGGAACACAGATGCCGCTGGCTCAGGAAAGCTTTTTTGCTTATATTGTTAATTCAGCACAGAGTGAGCGCTAGAGTAATCAAGAGCTTGAGGAACATTTCCAGTCTTTGCTCATTTTCCCAACTGTATGATGGGTTTGTCTTGGCAAGGACTCAGAGCTGGAATCGCTTATTCTCTGTGTAAATCCTCTCTCTCACACACACAGACGTACATGAACACACACGCACTTTCAGTAATTTCTTGAACAACGTCACTGACCTCGTAACAGACATTTCACTGGCTGCCACACATAGGCTTTAGGGTCTGTGCCATCTGCTGTGTTTATTCTTTCAGAGAGTTTGATTTGGACATAAATGGCGCCACAGGAAATGTTTGCCTCTATCACAGCCCGATTTCATAAAGCTGTCTTCCTGGTAGGTCAGTTGCCCAGTTAGCTGTATTAAGCGCTGTTGTCAGAATTATTGAAACGCAGGAGATGTTTTCAATCAAGGCATATCTGGCTCCAGTGTCTGACTCAACAGGCCTTTTCTCCCAGGCATGGGAATATCAGAAATTGCATAACAGTTTGACAGAGCAGTTTGCATGGGATGAATCGACATTGGAGACCGGTATCATATCTGTCTTCATTATAAAAGAAAACATGATAAATAAACATGAATCCGGTCTCTCCAGCAGCCTCCAATTAGGCATGCTAAACGAGCCAGTAGTATGGGTGAACAAATGCAAGGTCCTTTTCCCCTTCGCTGTTTAGTGATAGAAAAAATGAGTTACAGAGATGGTCGAGGGAACAATTGAAAAATACAGATCAATGTTCCAGTTATACTCAACTCTGCCCCATGATTGAGTGTTACTAACTGCACTGTCCCACTGGCCCCCCTTGCAGATCTGTGTAGCAGCCTGCATGCCTGAAGGGCTGTTCTCTGTTCTTAACTATAGCCGTGTGCGCATGTATGTGATATGTAGGGGATGTTGGGACATGAAGCCCTGGGTTAAACTGTAGAGAATTGGTTGTTTTTCATTATCGTTTAATTAATGACAGGCTGCTCCATATGAAATGCTTGGAGGTTGTGGAGAGGTTATGATGAATCATTAGTTTCCTCACATTGAGAGGCAATGTTTATTCTATTGTTCCCTTTCCCACTGAATCTGTAGCTGAGAGGTAGGAGCATTTCTAAGCATGAGTGCAGACGCGGGGATGAGATTTCCCAACTACATTTTTTTTTTTTAGCAGTTGCAGCAAGAGTGAATAATAGAAGACGTAGTTAGGGTTAGCACTTGTGGTTTCCCATGCGTTCTCATTGTTAGTCTGAGTTTTCCAGAGTGTACACTGGTTTGCTGTGTTTATTAATGTGCTTTACCATACATCGCTATTCTTTACAATGCTTGCCTCTGCTTTACCATGCCTCACTATTCTTTACAATGCTTCCCTATGCTTTACCATGCCTCTCTCTTCTTTACAATGCTTCCGTGTGCTTTACCATGCCTCGCTATGCTTTACCATGCCTCTCTCTTCTTTACAATGCTTCCCTATGCTTTACCATGCCTTTCTATTCTTTACAATGCCTCTCTATTCTTTACCATGCTTTCACTGTGCTTCCTAATGCTTTGCTGCACTTTTATTATAGGGAGCTGTTACTCAGGAAGATCCAGACTGCATTCCAGGATTTTAATTATTTTTTTGATTGATTTACATTTTTATAGTGCCTTTAACCAAGGAGCTTGAGACAGGCTGGCAAGTGGATAGAGGCCCAGAAACAGACTGCAGTTCAAAAAAATATACTTTTATTATAAATAAACACAACAATAAAAGTGCACAAGGGCAAAATAACAGATATTTAAATACAAATAAAGCAAAAATCAAAACTCACAAAAATAAAGGTTTCCAGGCTGGGCGATGCCTTCACTGAATTTAGAAAATTTCAAACCACAAACACCACCAACCTGCTTCCTCGACTCCCTCCTCCTAATGGGAAGCAGAGGTCTCCTTTTATGTCAGGTGGCTGGGCACTGATTGATCATTAATTAAGCTAATCATCTAATCAACCAATCAACCCAGGCAGGTAGGGGATTTTAACCCCATCCCTGCCAATCTATATAGGATTGAGCTCTGCTCTGCCACAGAGCTTTACAAATTTTAAACAAAACGGCACAATCAAGAAAAATGTGTGAAGACAGAATGTAAGGTATTGGGCTGCTAATATAAAAGTAGAGAGCCAGAGGCTAGGTCAGGGTCAGGCAAGCAGGGTCATAACAGGAGGTCAGGGGCCAAGGGTATTATTAGGATGGGCTAGGGAGTTAGTGGAAACTACGCAGTGTGGGTGACTGTTTTATGATAAGTGGGAGTCTATTCCAATGAAGGGGAGCAAGAAAGGAAACAGGATTGGGCACAGGGCGAGGATGGGACAGAGAGGGACAATAGGGATTGGGAGCAGAAGGGATGTGGAGGAACATAGTAGGTGATAAATGTGGGGCAAGACCATGGAGAGATTTGTACACAAGGGTAAGGAATTTGAAGGGGCAACGATAATAGACAGGGAGCCTTGTGTAGCTGGAGGAGGAGAGGGCAGGTGTGCTTGCTGACTCAACTGATACAGAGCACATGCTGTGAAGGAATCGTACTGAATGGTAGCACTGAAGCGAGAGCGTTACCTGGGGCCGTCTCGAGTGGCGAGCTATGGTTTTATCTCGTAATACACAGGATTGTAAAAGCCACACTGAATTAGTTCATCATTGCATTTTTACCAGTGTGAACAAGACGAGTGACTTAATTAAATAAATTGGTATGCTGTTTACACAGAAATCTTTGTTACAGGAATCTAAGCTGGCCACAAGGAGAGCATTTACTGTTCTGTTTAAATTACCAGCTAGTAAACCGAGAAGGTTTTTTGCTTTTTCAATACAAGTGAATTACAGGCATGTTCCGGAAGCAGACACACATGCACATGTAGAGGTATTGATTTATTAACAACAGTGACATCGATATGCAAGCTCTCTCGCATCAACTCTACCTCCCAAATACATCATCGATATGCAAGCTATCTCGCATCGACTCTACCTTCCACACACATCATCGATATACGATCTCTCGCATCGACTCTACCTTCCACACACATCATCGATATGCAAGCTCTCTCGCATCGACTCTACCTTCCACACACATCATCGATATGCAAGCTCTCTCGCATCGACTCTACCTTCCAAACACATCATCGATATGCAAGCTCTCTCGCATCAACTCTACCTCCCAAACACATCATCGATATGCAAGCTATCTCGCATCGACTCTACCTTCCACACACATCATCGATATACGATCTCTCGCATCGACTCTACCTTCCACACACATCATCGATATGCAAGCTCTCTCACATCGACTCTACCTTCCACACACATCATCGATATGCAAGCTCTCTCGCATCGACTCTACCTTCCAAACACATCATCGATATGCAAGCTCTCTCGCATCGACTCTACCTCCCAAACACATCATCGATATGCAAGCTCTCTCGCATCGACTCTACCTTCCACACACATCATCGATATGCAAGCTCTCTCGCATCGACTCTACCTTCCAAACACATCATCGATATGCAAGCTCTCTCGCATCGACTCTACCTTCCAAACACACATCATCAATGTGCAAGCTCTCTCGCATCGACTCTACCTTCCAAACACATCATCGATATACGATCTCTCTCGCATCGACTCTACCTTCCACACACATCATCAATATGCAAGCTCTCTCGCATCGACTCTACCTTCCACACACATCATCGATATACAAGCTCTCTCGCATCAACTCTACCTTCCAAACACATCATCGATATACAAGCTCTCTCGCATCAACTCTACCTTCCAAACACATCATCGATATACAAGCTCTCTCGCATCGACTCTACCTTCCACACACATCATCGATATGCAAGCTCTCTCGCATCGACTCTACCTTCCACACACATCATCGATATGCAAGCTCTCTCGCATCGACTCTACCTTCCACACACATCATCAATGTGGAAGCTCTCTTGCATCGACTCTACCTTACAAACACACATCATCAATGTGGAAGCTCTCTCACATCGACTCTACCTTCCACACACATCATCAATGTAGAAGCTCTCTCACATCGACTCTACCTTCCACACACATCATCAATGTGGAAGCTCTCTCGCATCTTCCCCACACATTTCAGAGTGCATGACGTTGATTGAGTGTCAGTACTGGCTGTACAGTCTCTATCACCCCTTTCTCACTCCATTGTTGAAGCCTTACTTACAGAAATATTTTGTGACAGTGGACAGTGTGTGATGACAGCAGCAGAAAGGCTATGCAAATGGAATTTAATAAAAATGAAATGAATAAATTGAATTTGCTATAGAAAATATTGGTGATGGTGATGGCAATGGGGACCAGTGTAGACCAGGTTCAGGTGTAAGGGGAGACAGTACCCCTATTAACAGAAATAAACCTGAAGGTTATTAGGACACAGCAGAGGCTGGGAATGCACTGTGAACATTTTTGTTTCACCTCCAATTCCTTCAGGGTGTTAACTGGATGCTGCCAGTGACTCAGAAACTGAAAAAAGTATCCTGTGTGCTGTGCTGAAACTCCAGCATGCCTCCTGCTTTGTGACTCAGACAGCAGCTAACCGCTATTCACACAGCTACTCACCCAACTCACTTGAGGAGGTGGTTAAATGTCAGTTGTTTGGTTTTTCCCCTTACTGTAATGAATGAGTGTGCTGTATGCTGTACTCATTATAACAGGTTTGTTATCTAAAGGTCGTATTCATTTCCATGCTTGAAACAATCCTTTCAAATGATCAGTCACAGGCAATAAAGTGTGAAGCAGAGCCACCATTAGACTGTGAGCATGGGCCCCTCTCTCCTCCTCCCTCCTGGCCCCTGCGCGCTGGATCCCTTCCACTGCTGCTTTGATTGGAAAACGACTTTCACTTAGAAAAGAAACAAACCGCTTTCAAAATTCACAATGCAAACTAAAGGGCCTAATTATTGCTGTGAACCTGTGAAAAGGTAACGACGGTACCATTATATATGAACTGTTGATGTGGAATTAAAAGCAGTCGTGAACCAGGCTGTGCCACTTCAATTCACATATCTCATGTGCAATCCCTTTATAAGACACTAGAGGCACCGGAGAGCAGAGGGATGAGATAACAAGCTCTCAGGGGAGTGATTGAGTCTGTTGTTGAGTGCTTTATACATCAGACATGCTAATTAAGATCTGCTGTGCTCTCCAAGAATGGTATATCCCTTGTGACTGTTCCTATAAACTGTTGCTTTCAGAATGGACGATTTACTGACCCAGCTGAAGCTGTTCTCTTGAGTGTACAATCCATCCTGGAAACACAATCAAAAGAAAATGTTAGAAATGTCCAGATGGTTCTTTGTTATCTTCATTTCTGCACTTCCAACGCACTAGAACTGTTAAAGATAACGAAACATAAATTTATTTCTGAAAGCACCCAGGATGCTTCATTCAAAATAATGTTTCAAATGAAGATTTTAGAAATCCACTTTCGGAATTTAATATGTAAAAAAAAAAAACATTGACAGGGTGGATATCTTGTCAGAGGATACTGATCCATCATTTACTAGAGTAGGGATTTGGGATTTGCAGAACAGGAAGATGTTTAACATCCAGGAATCGTCAGAAGGATGAACTGGAGATTAGTGCACAGAGCCCTGTAAACCTCAGCCCTCACTGGGCTGGAATCTAACCCAAGCTGCTGGGGTTCTTTTTGGACCTCTGGCTGAATTCTTTAGAAACAAAGTTCACTTTTATCACTCAACAGCAAGGACTGTTTAACATATGAACTTGAACTTCAAAGCAGAGGAACTGACCACAGTGAGAATGACAAGGCCAGTTATTCTGCAGCTCTGAGCTCCAGATCCACAGCGAATGCATTTGGAATGCATTGCCCTGCACCCTGCTTTCACTCACACTCAGCGTTAGGAGTTGCACAGGTCTGCTAGGCATCCTGATTATGTGTTTGACAAAGCAAGCTGATAGTTGGCCAGTCCTGTTTCTAGTAAGTCCTGCAATATTGAGTTTGACTCATCTTTGTTCCCATAATTCTGGTAAATTCAATGTGCTGTCCATGTGTCCCTCATTCCAAGAGGTCACTCATGACAGGCTTCGGGATACATTTCCCCATTGGGGTTTCAGTCCAGGAGGGGAAAAGTTTCCACTACACTGGAAAAAACTAGAAAACTGCACTCAATCCTTTTCTTTTTTTTAGCCTGTGATGTCAGAGGGCAATAATATTAGACTATTAGCCAGTTTCATGAGCAAGGGCACAAATTGTTTTGGTCATGTGACACTGTGTTAGCTAATCGGGCTGCATGTTGCAATCTAACAGTGTGATCAACTCTGCAGTACTATACAAGTCTAAACTACAGTGTACAATACTGGAGCAGGAGCATCAAGTGGAGTGGGCACTGCCTCTTGATCAGTCATACAGCACTGCTGAACTAAGGGGAAAACTAGCTAGAGACAACGATGTGGAAAATAACCATCAAAAGAAATGCTCTTGGATGATTCATAAATCAATTGCTGTGTTGTGCAATTCTAGAAAGTTTGCAGCCCGGTCTGCTGTACCGGGCATTTCACTTTGCTGCTCCTTTCATTGAAACCACAGGAGGGCATGTTAATTCCTACCTGCAGGTTCCGAAAGATCCCACATTCACACTTTAAATGCACAGCCTAGCTCAGCTACAGGCGCTTGGCACCTGGAAAAATTTGCTGAAGCAGCCTTAAAAAAAGTGTAATTTTATAATGTTATTAGAAAGACGTTTCCCATGACAGGTGTATTTGAAATAAACATATCATGCTTGCAGAGGATTAAGTGTTGGTGGCAACAGTTACATTCAGTGACTTTTATGATGTGATTTAATGTTTCCACTGAATTAATATTTTCTGGAAAACGCCAGCACAATTTATTGAATGTTTTCTTTTTTTGTTTGTTTTTAAATGTAAAGCTTCCTACAAGCTCTTTAGTTACTACGATACAAATTTTGTTTCTTATTTTTTCATTAGATTAGAACATTTAAGTTGAGACATAAAACCAATTGTGATTTCAGCTGATGGCACAGCCAGACTCAGGTGGTACAGAGCAAAAGAAAAACATGTTACAATTATACACAGTAACTGAAGCGGATATATTTACACACAGGGTATGTTGTTTGTTAAGTCTAGGTGGGGCTTTCAAGGTTTCTTCGGGTGCTTGAGTAAGAATGAGAAGCTGCCTGGCTCTTTTGAGGCGTGACGCTGCGGCTCTCTGCTCAGCTCCTGGCTTTCCTGAGCTGCACAGCAGGGTGTGACGCTGCGTCTCTCTGCTCAGCTCTCTCTCTCTCTGCAGTAACATTTCCATTTTCTCATCTTCAAGGAGCTCTGCGCCCACTCTGCCTGCTCACACTTGTTTGTGCGAGATTCATGAGAATGTGCACAATCCAGACCCCCCCCACCTTTTCCTGTGATGACTACAGACTTATCCTCTGCTCATAAACTCCACTGATCCGCAACTAACAGCTAACTGCATTGCGTGGAAACATTGCTGCAGATGTGCAGTATGTTGTATACAAGTGCCTGAGAACATATAGTAATCAGCCTTCTTCATTTAACTTGATTATTTGGGAGTGTTTTGGTGAAGCACTGGCCACAGGAGGGCTTCTGTGAGAGAATTCAGTATGAGAGGCACTTATTGGAGCCCATGATCCCACACCATCCACGCTTTTTAAAGAAAGCACATTTTTTTCCACCACGATTTCTGACTTGGTGGTTAGTTATACCAGTGGGTTTATTTTTTCAGTACTATTGGAGACTGGCATTTTGGTAACATCTTGCGCATAGGAAACATTGTAGTGAGCTACAAGTGCAGTGGGACGTCAGGCCAGGAAATGAATCCGCAGCACACAAGGCAACTGCGGGTGAAACTGAGATCTACCGCGCTGCGCTTTTTATTAAACAAAAGATTTTACAAAACAAAAAACGAAACGGTGCCTTGGCCAAAATAAATAGACGAATAAAGCAGAAAGTACGGCGCAGGTGCTTCCAGCACGAGTAGCAATTGTTATCTTTCTTTTATCCACTCACCGAACACCCCACCGCGAGTGAGTGCATCTATCTATACAGCTGTGCCCAGGTTCAATTACTAATGAATCATTCACTTGAATCCCAGCATGTGAACTCATTTGTGCAAGGGAAGTGATTGTGCAATCCCTGTGTCTAAATACAAATATACATTTTAAATCACTCGTGCCACATAGCCCACATTATACCCCATGCACCACTATATCCACAGAAACAATAACACACCACATACAACATGACACACAAAAATAAGAACCGGGGCGGGACCCATGCATTTCTCACAAATGCCAGTTTGGTACGATGACAGTTTGGCATGCAGCATAGCTCTGCCCGTTTTGTAATGTTGTTATGCTTTGACTGGAAATGCCAGTCATTTTTCAGACCCCTTCAAGTCCGTGGCTCCCGTGCTGGGAAAGCATCTGGTTTAGTTTCTTAGTGTGTGAGAAGAGTTTAGAAGACAGAGCACCGTTCAGTCAGAATGCCACAACAGGACGAAGGGCCATGATTCAGAGGCTGTTTGTTTGCTTGTCTAAATCAATGGCAGGATATCATTTCTATTAACAGTTGTGTGAGTTCCAGGAATTCCCTGAAAGGTCCTGTTTGTGTCCCCAGTTTCCTACCTCTGGTCCCTGTGTGTGATTCTGCTTGTCACTGCTGTCTGTTGCTAAATCTGCTCTGAACTCATCGCACCTGAGTAAACCTCACCTGGGTTCAGGGCTGGTGTGAGTTTTTAACTCTGGATTTTAACAGAATGCATTGTGTGCTCTGTACTCGAGACTTTCACAACTTCACTAAACACTGAAGATACTGTGATATTAAACTAGTAAACATTAGGAACATGTGGATTAGATGAACGCAGGGATGTCCAATCACAGCCCTGGAGGGCTGTTCTGCTCCAGGTTTAACAGGTACAGTGAGATAATGAACTACATCAGGGTCCGGATTCAGGTTTAATTAAACAGTGTAGAACAGGGTTGGAACAAAGAGCAGCAGTGGAAAGCTCGACTCTGGCCCACCCCCTGAGTGAAGCATCCCTAATTTGTTAATAACATTTAAATGACAACATGTAAAAAGCTCCAGGTTTGCTCTGCTCTTAATCGGAATAGGAAATACAGTATTGCATCCTGGATTTTATCTTGTTGAAATAACAACTTAAACAAAACACAGAGCTGTTGGTTCTGCTGCCCGGATCCAATCTGACACTGAATCAGGAAATGGGATGTTGATACTGCTGCCGTGCCATCGTTATCAATGGCACAGTGCCACATGCTGAGTACTGCTGCCTCCAGCACCTTCTACTGGAACGGGAATGCGTGTGGCGAGGCGGAAGTCAGACACACGTTTCAAATGATGCTTCTGTTACCTGTTAACCTTTGACATTAAACAAGATTTTCAACTCACATCGCAATGCATTCTGGTACGTTTTACCTGTCTCAGGTACCTTTCATGGCAGGACTACACTTCCCAGAAAGCATTGGGGTATGTGCGTTGAAAAGCCTGAACTGTTCTGCCCTGTCCCGGTGTTCGTGGAATCCTGTGATAACCCAAAGTAAACCCTCATCCCAGAATGAACTCTGATCTCGCAAGTCTTGTGATTCATGGTGCTGCTTCTTTCCTCACTCATCAGCCTGTGATTTCTAGTATCTGACAAACTCCCTGCTGACTTCCGTGCTGCGTGTGTTGGTCAGCATGCCAAGAAGACACCGCAAAGAAAGTGTTTACAAAGGCAGGCTGTAACACTCTCTATCACGCTGTTGATGTTGAAACAATCACAATATACTCTGCAGCACTCCTAACATCCTGCAAGCATTTCAATTACAACGTCTGCCCTGGGAAATGTGCATCTGTTTTTATAACTTAGCTTGTTTTACTGAATGAGTTCATCATCGTCTGGTGAATTGAGGTTCTTGAGAGCCGATTCTGGGGGTGAAATGTTGAAATGTTATCCAGTTGTAAACTGAGACCAAGTGTTAAATCATTTCATAACAGCAGTAAAACTGCACAGCAGCAATTAGGTGATAATACAGTCCACTAAAATGACTGGCTTGTCCTGTAGCCTGACTGAGTTTTGCTACTCACTAGCTGCTGTGGTGGTAGTGCATGCAGAGTGCACTGTAGTTAGTAAGTAGGCCTATTTAAGAAGGACTGCACTTAACAACCCCATTACTGCAGTAGATATAGACCCCGCAGGCAGCTTTATTAACAACAGTCTAGAATCGTTTCATGTATATCAAACTGTTTTAATAATAAAGAGACCATACATTCTCCAGTAAGACCAGCCCATTCTAATTTGTTGTACCTGTTCCTTTTTTGACAATAATTCTAAATAATGACCAGCAGTAATCACAGCAATTTGGTGGTGGAGTGCCTTCTCCTGATCGTTAGCAGCATCGCGCCTGCAGAGGGACTCCAGGACGAATAGCACCCTGACCTGCCCGCCGAGGTCTAACCAGCAGGAGCGCAGACATGATCTGTGCAAGTTCATGCTCAGCTCACCTTGAAGTGAAGTGTGAAACATGTTGAGGCATGGTGCTTCATATGAGGATTGCAACTTATACTGCATTATAAGGAATGGTGTTACTAGTGAAAACGAACAGGAGATGAATGCTGATAGCTGTGTGTTTAGGAGGCACGCGAATTCAAATGGCTTGACCCGCCTATCAGCTAGCTCGTCTGATAAAACCACGGATAGCGGCCACAAGAAACGTTGAGACCACATTCTCAAAGCTGCTTACTTCCAGGTTGCCGTCGGCACATTTTTTTTTTTTTTTTTAAGAAGGAAAAAAACTTGTGTTACAATTTTAAACTAATTACGAAGAGAAAGGAAAGCCTACCAACAAGCTCCAAACTGATATGTCTGGGTTGTGTGTTTCTGGTTTGGTAACTTTTATTCGGTGTCTTCCAGAATCTAGCCCCGTTGTGTCTCCTTTGCCCTTTGAAGATATTTTCTGATGCAGTCTGCTCTTTAGAGGTGCCACCAAACTGCAGCGATACAATCAACCCTGCCTAGAAGAACAGTCCACATCAAACCAAAAGCCAGACTGCACTGGGTTTTACAGGGATGAGCTTCCTTATTTTATTTACCACCACTGCTCCCTCTTACACTGTGTTTTGCCAGCGTGTCTACAGCACTAAACGGGTGTGATCACATGGCCGTTGTTCTTGAGAGACTGGTCAGATGATGTCTGTGTTGGCAATGCTGATCCATTAAATGAAGGACACCAGCCTGGATTACTAAGTATGGGGCCAGCATAATTATTGATTTAATTAAGCCACAAAGTACACACAGGCCATAAAGGAATACAATAATGAAGGGAAGAGGAGAGCACAGAAAGCAGACAGAAATGAGCTGGATAATAGCTTGTAATCATTGCTAATGAGAGGCTGCAGGGAAGTTGTTTCAATCCCAGCACCCCAGTAAGCTCCGTGGTTTTATTGGCTGGATTCGTTTTTAGCTTTGGTTCTGACTCATGGCACTTAAGCAGTGAATTACTAATAAAAACCCAAACTCTTCTTCACCTCTGAGAGCCAGGTATACACCTACACAGTGCTCTGGGAAATCACAGCACTCGCCAGCCCTGGTGCATGATGGTCAGGGCTGCTGGGTTAGTGTTCTGTAGCTGCTCATACTGGGTTTGGTGCATTGGAAAGGCCTTAACTTTGAAGTTCTAAACTTGACTTTTTATTGTCCATTGCCCTGCATGTATCTATTTGATGCAAACCTTGTCTGGGACGTTGTTTACCTGTCCAGGGAATGTGTGGTGTGTTTCAGACTCTACAATCCAGGGTTAAGCAGAAGGTGGAGGAAGAAAAACACCGTTGACAACAGCAGCCTGACAAGCTCAAAATAGATGTTTTACCTGCTTTCGTATCTGACTGCTGCCTGCTTTCCTGTGGATCCCGAATCCTCTTCCATCAGTCTTCTGTCTTGACAGCTGCATCCTCTTTGCATGGATCAGTTTTCACGTGACCAGTGGGTTAAGAGTTGGGTCAGGTCAGCGCAATACACAACCATTTAGTGGTGATTAACAAAGGGGTTTCCTTTTCCAATGTCAACCAAACTCCCATTGATATAGTTTAAGTGCTCCATCCTGGCAACTTCTTATTATACAGAGGGCATTTGCATTCTGTGTCTGTGGCTTATTCTACGTTGAACTTTTATAAGGGTAGAGACAAGCAAGTGTAATTTATATACGGCTAGTTTCACAGACCCCAGTTAGCACTATTTTTGAAGTAAGGCCGTCCACGATTAGTGATAATCACAGTGTGAAACTAGCCCTGATGGAGTCCAGCCTGCAGCTGAGAAGCTGGGGCTGCATTCAGGAAGATATCTTAGCTAAGGATGATGGAGTTGTTAAGCACAATGACAGTAACACACACAAGTGAGTGAGTCGCTATTCATTTACTTAGATTTCTGCAGTGTTGAGCAGATTAAAAAAACAATGTGAATCAGTGCATTTTAATCATGTGGCAGTTACAAAATGAAATGACATTCCCTGGACAGCCATACAAAATACGCAATACAAAGACATATCAGTCATTCGATTCTAGAGCATACCAGCAATTTAACAGCAACACAACTCTATGTCATGGATTTAAAAAGAGCTATAAACAGCATTGTGTCCGGCAGGCACTTTGCTGATGTGTGTATTGGTCCCCTCTCGGGTGCAATTCTCTGTTGAGATAGTTTGATTTAGCTCTGCATCAGGGTGCGGTTTGGTAATGCTGTTTTCTGTACCAGGAAAGAATGATTTATTTTTGCTGCACCCTTACTGAGCAGGGATGAGGTTCTCAGCTCTGTAGATCAATGCCATGCTTGCAGCAATGGTACATTTCAAATGTGCCTGTCCTCAGTATACAACATAGTGCTAGAACACCAGGCGATGCTGCACTTGCAGGTCTGCTTGTCTTGCACTTTAAAGACATGTGCAACACTTTGGCTGGGATTTTTCTTTTGAACCATTTTTTTCACGGCCCAGGACAAAACCCTATCCTGTTTTGCACATCAAGATATTGTTATAATAATATTAAGAACAACTTGGACACACTTACTGAACTCTGTCCCACAGATTCCATGACAGGAAGTGGAACATGTATTGAGGTGAAAAGGGAAGGGGAGTAAAAGTGTTCTGAAGTGCACAGATTGCTTGTTACTGACAAAAACAACAACAACAGTCCATGTAACCCTTTGTTGCCCTGCCTCCAGCACACCGGACACGCTATTAAGAGTGTGTGTGTTCTCTCTGTTAAGAGGATCAGACAGTGTGTGTGTTCTCTCTGTTAAGAGGATCAGACAGTGTGTGTGTTCATTCTGTTAAGAGGATCAGACAGTGTGTGTGTTCTCTCTGTTAAGAGGATCAGACAGTGTGTGTGTTCACTCTGTTAAGAGGATCAGACAGTGTGTGTGTTCACTCTGTTAAGAGGATCAGACAGTGTGTGTGTTCACTCTGTTAAGAGGATCAGACAGTGTGTGTGTTCACTCTGTTAAGAGGATCAGACAGTGTGTGTGTTCACTCTGTTAAGAGGATCAGACAGTGTGTGTGTGTTAAGAGGATCAGTGTGTGTGTTCACTCTGTTAAGAGGATCAGACAGTGTGTGTGTTCACTCTGTTAAGAGGATCAGACAGTGTGTGTGTTCACTCTGTTAAGAGGATCAGACAGTGTGTGTGTTCACTCTGTTAAGAGGATCAGACAGTGTGTGTGTTCACTCTGTTAAGAGGATCAGACAGTGTGTGTGTTCACTCTGTTAAGAGGATCAGACAGTGTGTGTGTTCACTCTGTTAAGAGGATCAGACAGTGTGTGTGTTCACTCTGTTAAGAGGATCAGACAGTGTGTGTGTTCACTCTGTTAAGAGGATCAGACAGTGTGTGTGTTCACTCTGTTAAGAGGATCAGACAGTGTGTTTGTTCACTCTATTAAGAGGATCTGACAGTGTGTGTGTGTGTGTTTGTTTGTTTGTTTTTAAATTGCAGATAGTAATTATTTCTTGAATTCTTTTCATTATCTTTTTTTAACGTTATAACAACCTTGGACAAATAAGATGAAAAAAAAAGGCTTTATTTAGGGTTCGACCTCATTTGAACCCTTTTTGCTGCTGTAGGTCAGCGGCATGCAACAGCTCTCCCATTGAGATACACTGACACCCACGCTCCCCAACCTGGGCAACTAACCTCTTAAAACAAGAAGCCGGGATACAATCAATTATTACAAGAAATGCTTGCAGTGTTTGGTGTGCAGCATTAGGCAGAAATAACACTGTACAGGACAGGTTTTGCACTGGCACTGAAGGTTACACTTGCAGTATATGTACTAATGTACTAGTATTGGTCAGCCGCAATACTAACTCAGGGATGGAAACCAGACTCCTATTGCATAGCAGTGTCACCCATTCCAGGTTTTACTATGAGCTTGATTAGCCACAGTGTATAGGTAACAACTCAGGTGTGTCTTATTAAACTCATAAAACCAGGAACGATCAAACTACTACGCAATGAGAGTCTTATCGCCATCCCTGTAATCCACCAGTCTATCTCATTCAATCAACAAGAGACATCGCTGCTCTGAGCGGCAGGGGGCCCATCTCTTTCCGAGGGCTCATCTTCCTACTCAGTGCTGTTTTTTTTTCCCCTGTACACCAAATAAACAGAACCTGGCAGAGTAATGTTTATGGAAAAAAAATGTTCCTTGCTTTTCCATTCCAGTGGTCTGAGGAGAAGCGTTTCGTGTTTGTAGGGGTGGCGGGGAATTCAGTTCCTCTGTGACGCAGGCTGTAGTAAAACGCCTCCCTTTTCTTTCTTCCACCTCAGTGATAATCAGCAGAATCAGTGTGTTATATCTCCTTGCTTTTCCATTCCAGTGGTCTGAGGAGAAGCGTTTCGTGTTTGTAGGGGTGGCGGGGAATTCAGTTCCTCTGTGACGCAGGCTGTAGTAAAACGCCTCCCTTTTCTTTCTTCCACCTCAGTGATAATCAGCAGAATCAGTGTGTTATATCTCCTTGCTTTGGATACTGCTCCTAATAGTTCTCCATGTACATGTCGTCAAGACCGCTGTGAACTGATAGAGATGCCAGGGATGCTCATTGTGTGAAAGAGGTCTCTGTGTCTCAGCTATGCTGGTGCCCCTATCTGATCTCCAGTAGTACATCTATGGGTCACAGTGGAACAGTCTGTGCACCTTGTTCTTATTCAAGTCCTGTCAGGAACAAGTGGCATCCATTTCCAATTCTATCCTAATCATTCTAGAATTATCGATCCATACTTCAATAAAAGGTAACCTATACTTGCAAGGACCCATTCCATCAGCTAAAAAGTTATTGAAAAACGCAGCTATTTAGGTCGTCATAATAAGACATAGATTACGCTGGCATTTCCCTGTTGCAGTGAGGAGCTGGAGTGATACTTCCATCCCTTCTCACTGGAAGGGGGGCTCGTGCTGTGAACCAATGCAATCTCAGACGCTGCTCTTCAGTCCTCATTAGCTGATTGGCTCATAGTGAGGATGCATACTGGCCTCCGAGATGTTGGGATGCTCCCCAAGTTTGTTATGTAACTCTGGCCAGGCAGGAAGGGGGGGAATTTGGTTCACTTTGCTTGGAAGGAAAGACTTTTTTTTGTCTGTGACTTCTTTATACACCCCCCCCCCCATATGTCCAGATGATGGACATTCCCAAAGCCCTTTGCTCCATGAGCATGATTTTCTTCTGTAGAATAGAAACACTTCTTGAGTTACGAAGCCTAAGGAATCCAAGGGAATGCTTCGGCATTCTTGAGTTATCTCTGTAACGTAAACTAGCAATTTTTGCTTTGTCTACATTCCTGCTGTTAGAGCCTGTAGGTTTGATAGATCTGGCTTTGGTCCCTCGGAATACAGTATACTGTGCGTGCCTGATGCCATTGCCGACTGCTGGTGTTTATCCCTGAGTTTACCTGAACAGCACTGGCCTGTCAATAACCATATACAAGTGTAGTAGCAACTTTATAAACAAGACAAGAATAACCCTGAAACTTAAACAGCTGGGTTCTGGTTGTCTGGGGCAGAGGCCCCCTTCCAAGGCGTCTTGCTGCTCAGTTCCAGCTGGTTTTGTTTCTTGCTCTGCAGGATGACCGAGGCCTGCACCCCTTCCTGTTTTCTGGAGGTCGGGGACCTGCGGAGCATGTTGATGAAGACCCGCCAGGTCGAAGGGCTGAGAATGATGAACACCCAGGGGTTAATGATGGAGTTAAAGGACAGAAACCGGAGTGCCCTCAGGTCCATTTCATGATTCTCGGCTGGGTAAAAGTGGTGGATGTACGCTTGTATCTGAAAAAGAAAAAAAAAACAAAGGGGTGTTTAGCTAATTGAAGTGCAAAGTAAAGCATGTTTGGGCAAACCAGGGCTGTTAACTTTTTTAAATAAGAGGACAAAGCTTTAACTCCTGAGGAGTTACTTAAACGACTCCTGGTTTTGTTTTTTTCTCTTGATGGAGTAAAAAAAAAAAAGGTTTGTTGATAAAGAAGCCAGCAACAGAGAGGAAGTGTGTTGGGAAGATCAAACCGTATGAAATCAGCTCTGTGAAACCCTTACACGTTCGTCATGCGGGAATACAGTGTGCAAAAGTGTAGCAAAGCACAGCAAAAGCATGGTGTAGTACATAGTTAACCAGTGCAAAGAGTAAAGCAAGCATGGAGCAAGAGTCTGTACTATGAGAGTAGACCGGGAAGTGCTGATGGCGCCGGGATGCTAAACACTTCCAAGGTCTTCCCAGCAACTCCTCCTTGACACGGATCAATTCCACAAACACACACCGAAATCCTGCCAATCACCTCCTTGCTTTCATCACATTGTGGCTCATGAAGCTGTTTCGCAGTTCTTTCCTCTGAGTCTGACGCGATTAGCCTATTTAAACCATGTGGGAGTTCTCCATTCTTTTTTGCTGTCTAGAAAGCGTACAAATGCCACGCCTACGCGCTTCACAGAACGCTTGTTAATAATTCATCAGTTTCACTGAAACTGTGTTAGGACAGGCAGTGTTTGCACAACCAAGCAGATGAGCCACAAAAAACGAGCGCCGCCACTCAACTGGAAAATCCGAGTTTTTCAGTCCAAACCCCCTCCCACAGCCGCAAACCAGTCCTATTAAGCTGCTGGATTGCTTTTTCTGGAGAGCAAAACACACATACATATTAGTATTGCTGGGAACCTTAATTATGATGTCTATTACATTTAACTCCAACCCTTAGAGATTCCGCTACAGGTTGAAATAGGGGAAGCAGTTTAGTACTGTTAGTTTAGTTTATATAGGCAAACCTGTTTTGGGTATTGGCAGGCACACGCACACATATCTTTGCAAATTTACTGTGCCGACAAAATGGTATTAACTCGGCATATGCAAATATTTCAAACAAAACACACAGCTAAAGACAAACTGCTGCCTCGTAGTATCTTTGCTGCAGGGAGACTGTGGCTAAAACGTTTGTCATGGAATGTGTTGAGGCTTGTTTCATATTTCTAAATATTAAAATACTGCTACTCTGCATGACTGATAGCAAGTCTCACTGACTCTCATAAGCTGGATGGTCTGTTGGACAATTAGCAATGTTTCTGCTGCTGTGGGAAAAAAAACTAAACCCCTGAGCAAGGAAACAAACTGGGAGGTACTGCACCACATCCATCCATCCATTCACCCATCCATCCATCCATCCACCACATCCATCCATCCATACATACATACATAAAACACTATGATGAGCAGCAAGGGAAAGTCAGAGCCAAACCTCACCATCTGGCAATGTTTCAAATACACCCCACGTTAAGCTTCTAAAGGGGTCAAGTACCCCAAGCAGTAACTACTTACAGTGAAGGGCAACGAACAAATCATGAAACAGGCTGTCATGAAGGCCAGCAGGATCACATGTTGCACTTCTTCGGTGAGGGAGACCGCGGCGCCCCTGTCTGTCCTGCCCCGGGGGATAGCGGAACCGCGGCGGCGCTTGTGTCTTCTGTGCATGAATATTAGATTAACCATGACCAAGACGTTACACAGGAGGATGGAGAAGATGATTACGAGCATGACGTTGCCGAAGACGAACGAATAGACCTTGTTGGTCCGGGTGTGGGCGTTCATGTCGATGAAACTCCAGGTCCCTGGGCAGTACTGCACGTACTCTCCGAAACCCATGATGGCTAGCAAGCAGAAGAGCAGGCAGGTCGCGTATGTGACCGGGATGGTTATGTATCCGAAGCGCTTGGTGATGTGTCTCTGGTAAAAGTAAGGGCACCCAATGGAAAGTAACCGTTCCACGGCCATGGCGAACAGCATGAGCATGGTGGACAGGGTGAAAAACGTCATGGTGAAAGCGAAATATTTACACAGCGCCCCGCATTCTAGGTCTTGGTTAACGAGGGTCTGGTTGAGGCTGTAAGAGGCCAGCACCACCGGGCTGATGAGGCAGGTCCCGAGGAGGTCCATCAGCACCAGGCAGGTCACCAGGATGTGGAACAGGTACACCCGGTGTTTGTGTTTCCTCTTCCTCTGTGGGATTCGCAGAAGGCAGAGGGCGATCACATTGCCCACCACCCCAGCCGTGAACATCGCAGCGCTGGTGACCGGACTGTACCCCCCCGACACTGACGTGCTGTTGTGGCAGTAATTGAGGTTCCCTTCTGTCATTTCTAGTATTACAGCAGGCTATTAGTCTTGTAACACAAACAAACAAACAAACAAACACGCGTTGTTTAACCTTGTTGTAATATCTGACTTCTTCGCTGTAACTGTCCTCTTTTTAATATAATTGCGTAATGAACAGTAAAAAATATAAAGTTCTGAGCAGTTAACTTTTCTTTGTGAGTACAACGAGATGCTGGCAATCCTTTTCCTTACGACTGCCACGAATACCCCGATTAATTCCTCAGCAAGCGAAAGTGAACCCCATACTCAAGATATCAGGTCTTATCAATACCCGGTCCTGTGCCTGTCTCTACGTGGGGGTTACAAACAGACCCCTCGCTGCTGAATGTTGAAACCACGAAGATATAAAATCCAAAGATTTCTGTCCAGCTTCTTGAACTAGATCTCTATCTCTCTCTTTTTTCTTTTTTTGCTTTTTTTTTTTAGTAACAACAATAATCCAGGTTTTTAACTCCGTAAATCAGTCGTCCCGGCGATCTTGATTCAAAGACGTAGTGGCAACTTCATAAAATAAATTAAAACAATTAAATGAAAAAGTTATTTCCGAGCACCGGCGCAACTTTCAAGGCAAGAGAATGAGAGCCATGTGTTCCTGTGAGGAGACAGTCCGACCTGAACGATTTCTCCTACCGCAAAAATGGGATGACGTCACACGGCTGCCGCCACCCCCTTCCCCAAAACAGAGAGAGAGAGAGAGAGAGAGAGAGAGAGAGAGAGAGAGAGAGAGAGAGAGAGAGAGAGAGAGAGAGAGAGAGAGAGAGAGAGAGAGAGAGATGCTGATTGGGTTGTACTGTGTCTGTAGAGTGACCTGGTCTGCAGTTTATTGCATTAATACTCTTCTATCTTCCAGACTGTTTTAATAATTACCAGGTGATCTGCCCAGGAGTAGGTCCTCGTTGCCTCCCATTATATTGTGGCATTGGTTTCATTGTGGTGGTAATAAGGGAATGGTGACACAGACTGGAGAATACTGGTAAACGATACACACCTTAACCAGGTCCCAAGTTAAACTTTACATGGAAAATAATCCATGTAGGAAACAGCACTCAGGCGGGGAGGAGGGGTTAAATGCAATGAATCATGCATTAATAATGGGTTCATCAAACAGACAGACTATAACAAACGCTCCTCCACATTCCCCGTGTTTATTGCTAGTCCTGGTATTTATTTTTTCCTGCAATGCTTTTTCCCAGCTCAAAGGTCAGTGGAGTCAGGTTTTGGTCCGTGTTTCCCAGTCGTAAAGGTAAAATCCACATTTGAGTCTGCACTGCACCGCTCCCCAGATCTCTTAAACAAACACCACCCACGTGTTGCGCCCGGCCGCCGCAGTCCTCCAGCAGTACAATCACCCTGCTCAGACATGCATGTCCGGAGCTGTCACAGTGTAACGCAGTAAACTAATATGCTTTTTTAAAGGATTTGAAATACTATAAATCAGGCGATGCGTCTGCGAGTTAAAGACCGTGGCTCAGAGGGGGTGTACTATTTCATGGGGTTCACTTTATCATGTTACAACGGTTCTGGGTAGCATATTCATGCTTTCCTAAATATAGTTAATAGCAATATTGGCCGTATTTGATACTTGTACAAAGTTATAACATAATTTATTAGAATTTACAGAAAATGGTAGCTCACGTTTATGGGCGTGTATTGATAGGGAGGAAGTCATCCTGAGCCCTACCTCGGCTTGCCATGAGTTTAAAAAAAAAAAAAAAAATCCAGATTTAGCTTAAATCTTGTATCTTTTCCCCAGATTTATAAATGTTGTGAAAATAAATAAATATTTTTTTTAAATACAAACTTCAGATTTATCTGGCCAGTTAAATATTTAGCTGTTAAATCTTGTAATTAGATGTATAAATTATACCTGAATGTACACATTTAAAAAAAAAAAAAAAAAAGTATTTTCACAACATTTATAAGTCTGGGAAAAGATACAAGATTTAAGCTAAATCTGGAAAAAAAAAGACATTAAAATATTAATGTTTTTTTTTTTTTTTGCACATGGCACCCCATACTTTTAACTGCTTAATTAAAGAGAATGTTTATAAAGACTACTTAAAAACACATCCATTTTTTAAATGTTTGTTATATATATTTTTGTATTAGTTTTTTCTAGTCCTGTATTGCTACTTTTTTTATCTGAACATTGACATCACATCAGGTTGTGAAAACAAAACTTGACTTAGCAGAGGTGAGCTGTCACTTCAGTCTGATAAGGGAGATTTCCTTGAATTGATTTCGCTCTGAATTGCTGCTTTGTTCAAGAAGTGAACCCCCTTATTCATTATTCAAAGTTTTATATTTAATCAGCTCCATTTCCCATGGGGGGGGGGAGTTAGAAAATAACTGTCTGATAACAATCATTCATACATCATCATCATATCACAAAGACTATAAGCTATGCATGTACAAAGTTTCCATTGCCATCCCCGCTCAAAGAGGGGAGGCTTGTGCAGCAGCGCTCTGAGCTCCATGGAGCAGGGCTTTGCTTTTAGGTCCCCTGATGTCTCATTCTTAGTGTCTCCCAGTGGCTCACGTGTTAAAGGTGTGACTGTATGGAGTGCATGTAGTCTGGGCAGTGCAGGTTTGTGTCCTGGCTGTGCCGTGTAGTGGATCTGGGCTGGGGAGTCGCCTCACCTCGCTTCAACGGACCCTACTGGCCAGGTACAGTGAGCTCAAGCAAATGTAACAGGGTGACCCTGCACACCCCAGCCGAACGGGTTAGGGTTAGGGTGAGGATTAGGGTTTGTGTTAGGGTTAGGGTTAGGGTTAGTGTTAGGGTTTGTGTTAGGGTTAGGGTTAGGTTAGGGTTAGGGTGGCCCGTCTTTATACACCTATGCCTTACAGAATTTCACCGCAGGTTTATGCAGGGAGCAGCTAATATAATCTGGCATGCCACTGAATAGCTGCCCACTTCCTCACAAGCCACACAGCATCTGTTCAGAGATAGGGGTGCTGTAGTTGAACTAGTTATGAGGCTTTGCCTCTACTGAACAATGATACCAGGCAGGAAAGTCCTTTCTAATTGTGATTATAATACAGCAGCTGCTCTGCCCTGGAGAATAAGCTGTTGTTATCACTGCCAGATCCCTCATTGTCAGGATTGCACGCCTCAGTCCTGCCGGTGGCATGTTCTGCACGTTATGTACGTGAGTAAAACCGTGCTGTGTAGCAGGTTCAATAAAATATTCATTGATGTACAGTGATGTAAACTGAGTGTACTGCCAGTGAACTGAAGAGCACGCTCCCTGCTTCTGAGAGAATGACCCTGGTTCAGGTAGTTATTGCACACCTGTTCTGTAACCTCTCTCCTGGTCCTGAGAGAATGACTCTGGTTCAGGTAGTTATTGCACACCTGTTCTGTAACCTCTCTCCTGGTCCTGAGAGAATGACCCTGGTTCAGGTAGTTATTGCACACCTGTTCTGTAACCTCTCTCCTGGTCCTGAGAGAATGACCCTGGTTCAGGTAGTTATTGCACACCTGTTCTGTAACCTCTCTCCTGGTCCTGAGAGAATGACCCTGGTTCAGGTAATTATTGCACACCTGTTCTGTAACCTCTCTCCTGGTCCTGAGAGAATGACCCTGGTTCAGGTAGTTATTGCACACCTGTTCTGTAACCTCTCTCCTGGTCCTGAGAGAATGACCCTGGTTCAGGTAGTTATTGCACACCTGTTCTGTAACCTCTCTCCTGGTCCTGAGAGAATGACCCTGGTTCAGGTAGTTATTGCACACCTGTTCTGTAACCTCTCTCCTGGTCCTGAGAGAATGACTCTGGTTCAGGTAGTTATTGCACACCTGTTCTGTAACCTCTCTCCTGGTCCTGAGAGAATGACCCTGGTTCAGGTAGTTATTGCACACCTGTTCTGTAACCTCTCTCCTGGTCCTGAGAGAATGACTCTGGTTCAGGTAGTTATTGCACACCTGTTCTGTAACCTCTCTCCTGGTCCTGAGAGAATGACTCTGGTTCAGGTAGTTATTGCACACCTGTTCTGTAATCTCTCTCCTGGTCCTGAGAGAATGACTCTGGTTCAGGTAGTTATTGCACACCTGTTCTGTAACCTCTCTCCTGGTCCTGAGAGAATGATCCTGGTTCAGGTAGTTATTGCACACCTGTTCTGTAATCTCTCTCCTGGTCCTGAGAGAATGACCCTGGTTCAGGTAGTTATTGCACACCTGTTCTGTAACCTCTCTCCTGGTCCTGAGAGAATGACCCTGGTTCAGGTAGTTATTGCACACCTGTTCTGTAACCTCTCTCCTGGTCCTGAGAGAATGACCCTGGTTCAGGTAGTTATTGCACACCTGTTCTGTAACCTCTCTCCTGGTCCTGAGAGAATGACCCTGGTTCAGGTAGTTATTGCACACCTGTTCTGTAACCTCTCTCCTGGTCCTGAGAGAATGACCCTGGTTCAGGTAGTTATTGCACACCTGTTCTGTAACCTCTCTCCTGGTCCTGAGAGAATGACCCTGGTTCAGGTAGTTATTGCACACCTGTTCTGTAACCTCTCTCCTGGTCCTGAGAGAATGACCCTGGTTCAGGTAGTTATTGCACACCTGTTCTGTAACCTCTCTCCTGGTCCTGAGAGAATGACTCTGGTTCAGGTAGTTATTGCACACCTGTTCTGTAACCTCTCTCCTGGTCCTGAGAGAATGACTCTGGTTCAGGTAGTTATTGCACACCTGTTCTGTAATCTCTCTCCTGGTCCTGAGAGAATGACCCTGGTTCAGGTAATTATTGCACACCTGTTCTGTAACCTCTCTCCTGGTCCTGAGAGAATGACCCTGGTTCAGGTAGTTATTGCACACCTGTTCTGTAACCTCTCTCCTGGTCCTGAGAGAATGACCCTGGTTCAGGTAGTTATTGCACACCTGTTCTGTAACCTCTCTCCTGGTCCTGAGAGAATGACCCTGGTTCAGGTAGTTATTGCACACCTGTTCTGTAACCTCTCTCCTGGTCCTGAGAGAATGACCCTGGTTCAGGTAGTTATTGCACACCTGTTCTGTAATCTCTCTCCTGGTCCTGAGAGAATGACCCTGGTTCAGGTAGTTATTGCACACCTGTTCTGTAACCTCTCTCCTGGTCCTGAGAGAATGACCCTGGTTCAGGTAGTTATTACACACCTGTTCTGTAACCTCTCTCCTGGTCCTGAGAGAATGACCCTGGTTCAGGTAGTTATTGCACACCTGTTCTGTAACCTCTCTCCTGGTCCTGAGAGAATGACCCTGGTTCAGGTAGTTATTGCACACCTGTTCTGTAACCTCTCTCCTGGTCCTGAGAGAATGACCCTGGTTCAGGTAGTTATTGCACACCTGTTCTGTAACCTCTCTCCTGGTCCTGAGAGAATGACCCTGGTTCAGGTAGTTATTGCACACCTGTTCTGTAACCTCTCTCCTGGTCCTGAGAGAATGATGTGCAAAAGAACCTGCAATCACTTGAAAACAAACACTTGTTTCCTCACACTAAGTGAATGATTTACTTGAATTAGGTAGTACTTAATTACTGGAAGTCACAGAACCTGCCTGTGAAAAACCGCAGTGCACTTGCTGCTGTTGCTGTTTCTATTCTGCTGACTGGAACAGAAACCACAGCTTCACTGTATATACATGTTTATATCACAAGATTGGGATCAGTGACGATATTGTTGGTTTGCATTTGGTGGTGGGTCCTGTCTGCTAGCAGTTCCCATATTCCCACCAGTGACACTCCACCCTTACTCCGTCATTGGGATTCATTTCATTCATTTCTGTCAAGGTTGTTATTTGAAATAATGTACGGAAATGCTTGTATAAAGAATTAAATATAAACCAGACATGTGTAATGAACGGAGTCTGAGGACTGCAATCCCGTACTACACGAATCACACAGCTCAAAATGTGCACACTGCCGGCCAGTCGCAATTCACTCTCCAGTCAAAAACCCTTTTAGTGAGTTTCTGGGATCCAGAGCCGCCACTGTAAACCTGGGCAGATTGTCAACTAGCTGTAAAGCAAAACCAGTCAAGATAGAATAAAGGGGCCAGACATATAAAGATGTGATGCTTACCAAAGGGGCCACAGTATAGTCAGGAAAGCATAGCTGTGCAAAGTGAAGAGTAACAGTGGGGCAAACTCTGACCCTGTTATTATTGTTGCAGGAGCTAGTGGCAGCATGAATTTATATAGACCCTGACAAGGTGCTCAATCATGGCTTATTTTATTCAGGTAGAGGTAGTGGTATGCAATGCAAAACAAAGGTCTTACCACAATACAATTTGTTACATACTGTACTGATGCAAGCTGAGAGCCGGACCATGGCAGAGGGACTTCCCGGGTCTAGTTTGAGGTAGAGCTGGGTGTCGTCAGCAGAGGAGTGAAACATGAGGCTGTGTTGGCAGATGAGGTGACCCAAGGGAAGCATGGAGATACTGAAGAGAAGAGGCCCAAGAACAGACCCTTGAGAGACACCGCAAGTGACCGGGTTTGCATCAGCACTGCTTCCATCATAGAAGACAGACTGCATGCGTCCAGATAGGTAAGAGGAGAGCCAGGCTCCAGAGATCCCAGCATACTTCTGAAGGCGGTCAAGAAAAATGCCATGATCTATGGTATCAAAAGCAGCAGTTAGGTCAAGGAGGACAAGGACAGGGGGAGCAGCAGCACCAGCATTGAGCAGGAGATCGTTTACAATCTGGAGCAGAGCAGTGTCAGTACTGTGATGCAGCTGGAAGCCAGATTACAGAGATTCAAACAGATATTATAAATGTGATAAAATGCAGATATTATTGTGTGATAATGTATTCTGACCCATATAATAATAATAATAATAATAATAATAATAATAATATAATAATAATAATAATAATAATAATATACTCACATTTTACATTACTCATGTTCTGACAGCAGAGTTATGACGAGCATGTATTGCCTCTGGCAGAGCATTAAACTCTTTCGTAAAACACTAATCTTATTATTCTAGCAGTCTTGTTTGACAGTCACAAATGCACACATCTGTTTCCAGGAGTGTTTTTTCAATGCTGGGTTGACTCTACCTGGCAACACAAATAAGACGGTACTTTCAGCGTACTGGCAGGGAAGAGCTTGTCCTGGCTGTGAATACTGCTCTCTCACACCACACAGAGGCCATTAATACAAACTGCAGAACAAATAATAATTCACCAGCTACCTTGGCTTTCTGCCTCTCACACACAAAGTGCATTCTTAGACAAACACTTTATCTTATTAACCTGCTGTTCAGGGCTGTTGTAATGAATTGACATTAAAGAAGCAACTTATGGAACAACACAGATGACACATTAAGGAAACGAGCAGTTAGGAGAAGAGTTGAATGGCATTTGCACAGCTAAATAAAGTTTCCCATTTCAGTGCTGGGTGTCTGAATGCCAGTCTCTTGCAGTGCAGGTTGAGAAGCCTCATACTGAATGGCGCTTTGGGAAGGGTTCACTCCTCTGATTTTTGACATGCCAGTGAAAGCTGTGAAGCTTGTGGAAGATGCGTCACACAGCCTCCTGTCTGCCCCCCGCCCCCAATCCTAACTTCCAATAGAATACACTGCTCATTGTTTTATTAAAGCAGATTGATATTACTGTATTAATACACGCTGTTTGATTAAGGACGTGCTGCATCTTGATTGGCTGAGGCAGTGTCCCATGTTGCATCAGGTTTATAATTGAATGTTGGTGTGATGTATGAATTTGTATTGACTCCAGTTGAATGGAACAGTAAGCGGTACTGTGTGCTTGCTCCTGTGTGCTTGCTCCTGTGTAGTTATTTCTGAGTCATCCTTTGTCAGAGCCGTAACCAATCCTTCCCGGATGTTGCACACACAAAAAAAAAAACTATTTTTACATGAGCTGGGAAAGAGAGACCTGGCAAAAATGATTCTTTGCCAGGATAACTGATTGGAGAATACTTTTACAGCGTTGTATACCAGAGCCCGCGGCTGAGTAAAAACCTGGCCTCCAGTTGCCATATTCTCCACTCCCACGGGTCTCTCCAGTTGAGTTGCATGGTGGTGTTGATGTTGAAATATAAAAAATAGTACCAAGCCTGGACTCCTAATAACATCTGGGAAAAAGAATCACTCAGGCATTGAGAATCCTGGAGTGTCTCTAAATCCTGTGTATTTACAGAGTTACTGCGCAAGTTCATGTGTACTTTCACATCATTACAATGTTATTCTGCATAACTACAATGTACTTAATGTCTACATCTTTTTGCACAATATATGTAATAAATCATTGTATCAGAAAAGGGTTAGGGTTAGGGGCATTAGGCTTAGAGTTAGGATTAGGGTTAGGGTTAGGGGCATTAGGCTTAGAGTTAGGATTAGGGTTAGGGTTAGGGGCATTAGGCTTAGAGTTAGGATTAGGGTTAGGGTTAGAGGCGTTAGGTTTAGAGTTAGGATTAGGGTTAGGGTTAGAGGATTAGGTTTAGAGTTAGGATTAGGGTTAGGGTTAGAGTTTAGGGTTAGAGTTAGGATTAGGGTTAGGGTTAGAGTTAGGGTTAGGGTTAGGGTTAGGTTTATTATTCCCAATTAGAGTTCGGACTTAGTTAGGTTTAGAGTCGCGAATCCGTGGTTCAATCGCCGCAATTAGGTTTAGAATTAGTCATTAGGTTAGAATTAGGTGGTTAGGTTAGAGCTAGAGGAATTAGGGTTAGGGGCATTAGGTTTAGAGTTAGAATTAGGGTTAGGGTTAGAGGCGTTAGGGTTAGGGTTAGCGTTAGGGTTAGGGTTAGAGGGATTAGGGTTAGGGTTAGTGTTAGGATCAGGGTTAGGGCATTAGGTTTAGAGTTAGGATTAGGGTTATATGGTTAGGGTTATCTTAGAGTTAGGATTAGGGTTTAGGGGTTAGGGTTAAGGTTAGGTTTAGAGTTAGGATTAAGGTAAGGGTTAGGATTAGGGTTAGGGTTAGGATCAGGGTTAGGGGCGTTAGGTTTAGAGTTAGGATTAGGGTTAGGGTTAAGGTTAGGATTGGGGTTAAGGTTAGGATTAGTCTTAGGGGCATTAGGATTAGAGTTAGGATTAGGGTTATATCCTGCAGAAAGATGTACACATTAAACTGATTGTAGCTATGCATAATAACATTGTAATGATGTGTACGCACACATGGATTTACTCAGTAACTCCAATGTAAACACACAGGATTTAGAGACAGTCGCTGGAAGTGTTGCTGAGATCCCTGCCACCAGTATAACAAATGATTTCCGGTGCAGTGCAGTAACATCTGGATCTGAAACAGACTGCTCTGCACAGCTGTGTTTGGGAACAGAGAACCATGCTGTTTCTATCTTGAGTGCTTGTCCCAAACAGGACATAAACCGAAGTGCTGAAGACAGAAATCTACAGCAGTGGGCAAAATATGAAGCCGTCTGTTCTTCTGGCGCTCAAACGTGTTTCATTGTGCGCACAGTGCATAGGGGCCACTTGTTCATTTCACTTAGCTGTGATTTAATGTACCATCTTTAACATTTTGATTTTTAACAGCTACAATAGCTGGGATTGTGAAGCCTCCACACTACTGTTTTTTTTTTTTGTTTGATTTCAGGGCAACGTTTTTAACATGACAGATCATGAATCACCTTTATTAGCCTGTCGAGGGGTGAGCTTAGCTCCCCCCCCCCCCACCCCCCATGGGTGCTAGCACCCCGGAGCAGTGCGGTCTCGGTGCCTGTGTGTGCAGCCGTGGCTGGTGGAGAGTGTTGCTGTCAGCCTTTCTGTGTACGTGCATTAGGCTCATGTTGATTAATCACAAGTTGCTCTCTCTCGCCTTCTTTCAACACACATTCTATAGGACAATAGGATGAATCAAGTAATCAAGACTGCGTTGAATAGAATAGGCCTTGACTGTACATCTCCAGCTGTGCTAAACATCACAATGTACATCAGGCACAATAAACAACAGTAAGCAGCATGGCTATGGGCATGTGAAAACAACATCTCTCTGACACATTACGCTTACAATTATATAGACATTTATTGTCTATGGATTTATTTATTTACATTTAGTAAAACCTCTATACATTGAGGACACGCAATAAAGCCACATGATGCACCACAGCTAACCACATTTACATACATGCCACACAGGCTGCACTTAAGCAATGCCATGGACAGGCCTGGCTGCACTTGCTCTTCACACTTGCATGCAATGACATACAGAGCCTGTATCAGCAGCGTTATTAAAGCAACACATAACGATATGAGAGGAACTGTATCTGCATCATAACTCCAATCCCTTTCACATGCACAGTCATTATTTCACACCGAAGGGGGTCACATTCACAAAGCATTTGAAGCTTGCGCCAGATTACTTTTAAACTGAAAAGCTGTCAGTTAAATGATACAGAAAAGCAGCCCTTAAAGGACCATGCCTCCCATTAAGTTCTGTAACATGAACATGTCGTTTTTGCACTGGCGAAACTGCCTGTTGTGAATCTGGTCCTTTTTTAATACAGTACAATAAGATACAATACAATACAATGCAATACAATACCATTCAGAAACATATCTAAAGTGCCATTAATGTCCAGAATCCTTAACGTTCATCTACTGTAATCTACAGGGTGAGTGGTGTGTCTACCAGGAGTGCTGGCAAAGGAAACGACCACAGGAAATAGTGCACTGTGAAATTCATTTTTGTTTATGTGCTGGCAAGCTATGGTGATCTAGATATAAGGAGAGGAATTGGGCATGTTTGGGTTGTGTCACGCGTTGTCTTTTTGATTGTCACACTATTTTTAACATGGTTTGTAATACTGGCTCAGTGGCTGGAGTGGAAGCTGCCACATTGGGTTTGAGTAGCTCAGTATTATTAAAGAGCTTAATAGCACATGTTTTACACAGATTACAGCAGATATCTGCTGGAGCTGGAAACTGCCAATGCAAGTCTTAATAAACACTTAGCACCCTTATTGCTGATCTGCTGGCCGTTTGCTGACATGCACTGAATTAATAAATGGGTAACGAAGGCAAATGGGTTATAAAGTGTTACAGCTTAAAGACTTGAGGAAACGCTTTACAAATATGCACCAAAGTTTTCTTACAAAACTAGGTATCCTTATATACTTAGAGTACCTCTCTGAAATGTGCCTTCAGAATGGTGCCATTAGTGTTCTGAATCTAAATTCTAAATTCTAAGTTCATTGTTAGCCTTGTTGTACTGAAGCAGCCCATTACAGGCATGTTTTCTAACAATGGCTGCCATGTTATCGAGGTTTTGGATTGAACTTCAGCCATTTAAAGTGGTGTGGCACAGCTTGTCGTACAGCTTGTGAACCATCATCCGGAAGAGCGAGGTGCGGAAGATGATGAAGACCCAGGGATCCACGATGGAGTTCACCGAGAGGAACCGCAGCGCCATCAGGTCCTTGGCTTCATTGTCCTCGCTTGCTTGGGAGAATGCTCCAATGTATGTGCGCACCTGTCAAAGAAAGAAAGAAACACGGTCTCTGAGTGCCAGACTCATTCAGCCCTCTGCACTGCAGACTCATTCAGCCCTCTGCTCAAGCACTTCACTGCAGACTCAATCAGCCCTCTGCTCAAGCACTTCACTGCAGACTCAATCAGCCCTCTGCTCAAGCACTTCACTGCAGACTCAATCAGCCCTCTGCTCAAGCACTTCACTGCAGACTCAATCAGCCCTCTGCTCAAGCACTTCACTGCAGACTCAATCAGCCCTCTGCTCAAGCACTTCACTGCAGACTCAATCAGCCCTCTGCTCAAGCACTTCACTGCAGACTCAATCAGCCCTCTGCTCAAGCACTTCACTGCAGACTCAATCAGCCCTCTGCTCAAGCACTTCACTGCAGACTCAATCAGCCCTCTGCTCAAGCACTTCACTGCAGACTCAATCAGCCCTCTGCTCAAGCACTTCACTGCAGACTCAATCAGCCCTCTGCTCAAGCACTTCACTGCAGACTCAATCAGCCCTCTGCTCAAGCACTTCACTGCAGACTCAATCAGCCCTCTGCTCAAGCACTTCACTGCAGACTCAATCAGCCCTCTGCTCAAGCACTTCACTGCAGACTCAATCAGCCCTCTGCTCAAGCACTTCACTGCAGACTCAATCAGCCCTCTGCTCAAGCACTTCACTGCAGACTCAATCAGCCCTCTGCTCAAACACTTCTTTGCCGCAATGCATTTTGTTGCCTTGCGGGTCAGTTTTGAATCAATATTATTCCTGAACGTCTCCTCACCGCTGCTACCCACTTAGCGATCAGGAGGACTAAAGATCAATAACCGGCCCCCGCTTCCTGCTGTCTGTCAAGCCAGTCCTCTCTTTCCACCAACTTCTCACAAACTGGATTCGAAACCTGCTTTCGTGACTCCACCTCTGCAGCATGCCCCTATACAGTATATATACTTGTTTGCTGTTGCTGTTGTAGGGTCATGAATCTGCCCTCCTGCTGCTGCCTCACAAAGTCAAAGGGAAAGGCAAGGCTAGCTTGGAGAGTGTGGTGTGCTGGGGACTGCCTCTCTTAGTGATCTAGAGCTTCAATTCAAAGCGCTTTTCATTTCTCGCACCCTGACTTTACTGGGCAATCCGACACTCCAGCTTGTTGAAAAATCTTTCAATGTGTAGATCATTAATAAAGCCCCATTCGTTGAGTTCCTCACTTATATTATTATTTCCACAGTGAAAGGGAGTGAAATACAGATTTAATTAGAGGAGTGCTGGCGTCCTGCCAAACACAGCTCTCCTAGAAGAGCCCAAACCCTTAACTGTGTTACTGGGACAGGAAGCAGTTACACAGTCACGTATTTGGACAGCACAGTATATCTGTTACACTGGTTTGCTAGGGCTTAGCCATGCACTGGAAGTCATCGACAGTCTATGAAAAAAATAATAATATAATAATAATAATAATAAATAATAATAATAATAATAATAATAAATAATAATATAATGGCATCTAGAAGAAAAAAGCTAAATTGAAAATAATCAGATCACTAAAGGGAACGACAAAATTAATTAAACAAATTATGATCGTATTTACTTTTGAACGAGTTTGGAAAGATCGAAGCATAAAAACCGCTCGACGTTATGGAGTGTGCTTGCGCGAATGGGAATGGCGTGGCGAGTGTGTGACCACACTGAGGTTTACTGAATGAAGGAAGGGTTATTGAGCATGTGTTCCTGTATTATGTTATGGCGTGTTGTTAATAAATATTGCTTGTTAGGGGACATAAATAGCTTACCGTGCAACTAGCAATTGTAATGAAGGACAGCTACTTTTACAAAAACCTGCCTACTTCTTCCTGAAACCATAATAAAAAACAAAACAATTGAAAAGCACGACTCCCGGACTGCATTGATCACTGCTGTGAACTGAGTTCTGTGCAGCGGGATGGCTCTGAGATCGGTGCAGTTTGTCTTTGACGATCTCAGACAATAATCCACAGTGTGATTTGCCACGAGAAACGCTAGTTTTAAGGGGTCATTTTCTGTTTATTAACTGTGAACAAGTAGCTTTCTAATATATTAAATATTTCCTTTTTAGGGGTTAGTAAATATAACTTGAACATTATTATTATTATATTTAGCATTGTTGTTGTTCTGGGTTTCCCCTTTAATAATTCGATGGATCCCTGCTAGTTATTTAGTAGTGAATGGGTATAATATGCGTGTTTTGGTGCAGAGCCAAGAAACTGCAAACGAGGGTGCAACATTTTAATAAGCGACGAATCTATAATTAAAAATAATAATAAATGAGGATACACTTTATTACACTCACTACTTGTAATTGTATTAACATGAATACAGATAGGCACTTATTAAAATGTGGGGCTCTTGCTTTGGGGATCTTCGTTCTGTGTTTAATGAGAAAGTAAAGACTTGGACGATTTAAAAGTCTAAATGAGTTGTCTCACATTAAAGCCTCATAAATTAAAGTGATTTTTCCCGAAAAACGTAATTAAAAACAGCCACATTTTGTGGAAAAACCACCTAGTTGGTGCGCCGCAGCTGACATCCGAAATGCTCGTCATGTTTTAACCACACTATGTATTGTTTTTTTTTTTCCTTTAATGGATTTGAATGGCATACTTCGCTTCAAACCAAAAAAAATAAAAAGGGAATATTGGGGACTTTACTTTTTTGATGAAAATTGTGCATATTTATACAGTTAAAAGTAAACAATACAGATGCGGTGAATCCGCTGTTTTATTTCTTATCCATGTTCTGTCTTCCTTCCTGCATTAGGACAAGCCTCCATAAAGCACGCATTGTAATAACACGATTCATCTTGAGATCCATTAACTGCGCTCTCTGATCAGGGACTTTCCTAGTATAAGGTTTCACAATGAATTCATCTCATTATTATTATTATTATTATTATTATATTATTATTATTATTATTATTATTATTATTATTATTATTACACTGTGTAACAATTATTATTATTATTATTATTATTATTATTATTATTATTATTATTATTATTATTTTTGTTCCTGGGTAGTAAGTGTTATTTCCTAATTGCTTATGCTTCAAAAGTATAGAAAATGGCTATTTTATTCCCCACTACAAAAGATTTAGAAGTGAGTAGTTTTTCGAGATTTACAATTATACTGTAAATACAGTATAATTGTAAATCTCGAAAAACTACTCGCTTCTAAATCTTTTGTAGTCATCTTTGTATTACTTTAGTATAAATACATGTTAATTTGGATTCATATGTTGTTTTTTTCTGACTTTATGTGAACGAAAAGACACACATTTTCCCATTTTCCCATTGAAAATAGTGATATTTTGAAATATCACTGTCCTGGTCACAAAAGCAAAGTCTGTGGGGAATAATAGCCATTTTCTATACTTTTGAGGCATAAGCGGCGTAAAATAGACAGCGGCGACAGAAATGCAAATCTATATTTAAAACCTCCATCTGATCAGCGGATGTATCATGCCGTGCTCAGCCAAGTCCTGCTAAAGCTTGAGAAGAAAAATAATGAAGTTTTAAAAAGTTTTAAAAATAAGTAGTGAATTTTTAAAATTAAGAAAGCAGTGACCCCCCCCCCCCCCCCCCCCCCGCGAATATTGTACAAGTAATACACTGTCAGAATTTGGTAGGGGTTACCAAAACTATCCAGTTGGTTTTTCCAGCAGGGTTTCCGCTCCAGTGACACAACGGCGAAAGCACCGCGGTACACTTTTAACTAAGAACATAAGAACATAAGAACATAAGAAAGTTTACAAACGAGAGGAGGCCATTCGGCCCATCTTGCTCGTTTGGTTGTTAGTAGCTTATTGATCCCAAAATCTCATCAAGCAGCTTCTTGAAGGATCCCAGGGTGTCAGCTTCAACAACATTACTGGGGAGTTGATTCCAGACCCTCACAATTCTCTGTGTAAAAAAGTGTCTCCTATTTTCTGTTCTGAATGCCCCTTTTTCTAAACTCCATTTGTGACCCCTGGTCCTTGTTTCTTTTTTCAGGCTGAAAAAGTCCCTTGGGTCGACACTGTCAATACCTTTTAGAATTTTTAATGCTTGAATTAGGTCGCCACGTAGTCTTCTTTGTTCAAGACTGAACAGATTCAATTTTTTTAGCCTGTCTGCATATGACATGCCTTTTAAGCCCGGAATAATTCTGGTCGCTCTTCTTTGCACTCTTTCTAGAGCAGCAATATCTTTTTTATAGCGAGGTGACCAGAACTGAACACAATATTCAACTAGCTCTGAACTTGGCAAGCATGCATTCGTTACATCGCTGTCTGCGTCTGCTTCCGCACACAAAGACTCGTATGCAGAGATACCAGTGCCTAGCTCACTGACTCCCCAATATACCCCGGTGAAGTGACGTTGCTATTGGATAGTGGATATTCGATATTCGCGCAAAACACTAACATTTCACCCAATGAAAGATGTCATGCTAACGAGTAATTTAAGCCTGTCTCGTTGATTTGCGAGTTAGCAATCTCTAATTACGAACATGAAAAACACGCATTCATATTCATTATACATTGTACAGTATATATAGATTTGTATTTCTCTCGCCGCTGTCTATTCGGTCCCTCTGCTGGTAGTAACTAGGGCGTGTGAGAATAATAATAATAATAATAATAATAATAATAATAAGAAGAAGAAGAAGAAGAAGAAGAAGAAGAAGAAGAAGAAGAAGAAGAAGAAGAAGAAGAAGAAGAAGAGTCCTAAACTTGGATAAGAAATAAAACAGCGGATTCACCTCATCTGTATTGTTTACGTTTAACGGTATAAATATGCACCATTTTCATCAAAAAAGTAAACATAAACAATTAAGCAGCTACTGTGGGAAAGTTTTTTTTTTTTTTTTACTGAATAATATCTGACTTGAAGAAAGCGAAAGATATTGTTTATTGTATATTGCTTTATCGGCCTAAGAGAAAGGGAAATAGGAACGGGCTTTCAAAGCTTAGGAGGTCAGGATTCAGAATACGAGGCGATATAAAACGAATACAGACCACAATGTTGTCTCCTCACAATGCAGCTGTAGCCGCACTGTCCCGGAAAGAACTACGATAGCACCGAGAGCTTATATTATTACAGCCTAGGAGGCTGGGGTGTGTATGGTGACAGATTGGTGCCAAATTAAGGCACAACTTGTATCGCCCTCCTTGCTAATTGCAAATAAAAAAAATAAAAATAAAAACGATTGGGCTACTGGTGGAACTTATTGATGCATAAAATGAATATAAAAAAATCTATAGGCTATGGAAAAAAACAATTTAAAAATATCAATAATTTTAGAATCGATCTATAGGATAAAACAATCAAGAAAATCTAAAAAATCCTCTTAAAAGAGCAGGGATAATATGCTAGCACGAGTTATTGTTGTAACTGCGACGACATCACTTTAGAAGTTTAATGCACTTTGCAAGCACTACAGCGCGTAGAAGACCCAATGCGTGCAACACGAGCTAGTGCGCAGAGCTGAAACCGGGCGAAACTTTCTGTTTGCAACGGCAGTTGAAAAGCATGAGCTGAAATGTTTGTGTTTGGGCTATTAAAAACAATGGTGTCAAGAGGGTGACACCGATGTAAACTGCAGTACTTACAGTGACGGGGACTGAGCAGATTATAAAGATGAAGGTCATGAGCGCCAGCAGGACTAGGTGGTCGAGCTCCTCGGCGTGGCCGTTGTGGGCACCCTGGTTCTCGGCTCTCTCAAAAGAGCCGCGCCGTATTTTCTGTTTGCGGGACAGTTTATACATCTTCAGGAGGCTGATCATCACCGAGAGGTTGAACGCCACGATCAAGAGGATGAGCAGCCCCGTCAGTGTTCCGAACAGCACCGAGTACACGTGATGCGGCCGGTTCATGTCGATGTAGCACCAGGTACGCGGGAAATAGGATTTGTACCTGCCGAACTCACTTCCAAGGATCAGCGGCAAGGCGCAGAACAGCAGGCAGAACAAGTAGATGAACGGGAACATCAGAAGCGCCTTCCTGCGGTTTACATGCCGCTGGTAAAAATAGGGGTGCCCGATGGAGAGCCAGCACTCCACAGCCATTGCAAGCAGGATGAACATTGAACACAAGCCGAAGAAAACCATGAGCGCGCCGAACGCGTTGCACTGCATGCCTTCACCCACGGGCTGCCTTGTACTGTAACAGACCAGGACCATGGGGCTGATCACCAGCTTCCCCAGCAAGTCGGTCCAGACTAAGCCGGTGACCAGCACGTAGAAGACGGAGACGCGGTTGCTATTGTGTTTGTGCAGGTATAAGATGCACAAGGCGATGACGTTGCCCGTCACCCCCAGGGCGAACAGCACTGCGCTGGGGACCACGCTGTTGTTTTCATCGATCGATGTCAGATTTGGACTTGGTACCGAAGAACTGGACACGTTCATCCCCCTCCAGAAAGTGCTGCGCTCACAGCTTCACAGCTCTTTCTGCACTCAGTCCAGGCTGTGGATACCCTATACCTGCTCACACAGGCAGGCTTTAGGGAGAAAAAGTGGCTATTCTACTCCTGAGTTTTTTTTCTGATTATCGCTGTGTTTCTGCTCATATGATGTTCTTCTATGAGGGCTCTGAAACGCGGATCACCTGTCCAGAGCTTTTTGCGCCGAGCCGCTCTCTGCTCACCCGGAACGGTGTCAGACTGCAGGCAGTTTGAGGCGGCTATGACGAGTGGAAGGTCTGGGCTGTGCTTGTCTGCGTGTGACAGCAGTGAGACGCGGTGGGTATAGCGAGGCTGCACGAATGTATTCAACAGGACATTCTGAAACAAGTTGGCAGATAAACAGAGTTCACGAAATCACGAGTCAATATCAGTGTTTTCGGTGTAGAAGAAGTTTAGTCAAATCAGCCTTAGGGGTGTGGCTATTTTTTAAACAAATATTGCGCTACATATTTTAAACACACAAAGTTCAAATGAGCACTAAAATGAATGTAGCATGCGTTTAGTTTGCAGTGTTTATAGATAGATAGATAGATAGATGGACAGACAGACAGACAGACAGATAGATATAGACAAACAGACAGACAGATCTATAGATACAGACAGATATATAAATAGATAGATACTTTTTTACTTTTATAAAAAAATAAACATTTATTGAGTAGACAAAACAGTCAAAAACAGACTGTGAACATTTACATTACATTATTTTACGAGAAAACACAAAAAACAAACAGTCATTTCAATATTTATACAGAGTTCTTTTGCATCATCCTATACGTCACAGAGCGCTCCATTCACACGCCACAACATTTCAAAACTGAACAAGTCATGCATCATCTTATAAAACTTGAATTAAAAAGTTATGCGAGTAACTACCAATATCCTACATAATTTTACCAGGTCCTGATGAACATTTTTGATTTGGCTTTTTCTACTTTTAAGGAAGGCTAATTTTGCCTGCCCTGAAATGGAATTTGCCAGTTGAATCAAATGCTTCCGGTTTCTTGTAAATTTGACACCAAAAATAAAAACAGTCTTTGTAAAAGTTAAGTTCAAATTTGAAAAAATGTTGTTTAAAAAGTTGAATAAAGGGTCCAGTCTTTTCCAGTCCATGTAGCAGTGGAAGACAGCCTCTCTCTCCTTGCATTAGGGGCAATGATCAGTCAGCTCGGGATTTATAATGCTTA